>NC_135492.1:30032852-30308807 GCF_052094955.1 Ictidomys tridecemlineatus
TTAAGGAAGTGTGCATCAAAGTAGGAATAAGATTTCAAAAGGAAGAGTATTTCTTGAGACAGGTTGATTCGCATTCTGACATGTCTCACCATCTCTGTGATGCTATGTGGCTCCAATGGATGATACCATTTCCAATGCCATGCTGAATTTAGACAAAACTAGGTAGTACATAACATGTACTGGACAGTCTTAAACCAGCTGGATTTCAACTGTGAGTTCTCAGATACCAGATTTTTTTCCCTAAAGGCTTCCATGCTTTTTAAAAAAATTTCATGCAGTTTATAGATATCTTTCAGCAGCTCCATCTGACATGCACTGCTTCATCTTTTATATTAACAGGGATTTTGACAAGACTCCAAGTGAATATTCCAAAAGATCTTTGGACTTTGTGATTTTGGGTGGAATGAAAAAAACATTCCAAGTGTGAGAAACAGAGACTTTCTGGATCCTATACATGTCCCTAATGAACTAAATCCTGTTGCCATTAGATTTTTCTGAGGCCAAGCACTACTTATCTGTGCAACTCAAGGAATATGTTTTCAACAAATCAAAAGTATTCTCTAATTAATTTCAGTAAGCTAGTTACATAGAAAGAATTTTAAAAACACCCTCAGTGATAGATATTTTTGTTGGAAAGTTGAGCAGCTCAGCTCACATGGAGTTTGCTCTTTGGCTTAATGAAGAATGCTCTGGCACATCAGGGCCATGATTATGTCCCAGTGCCTGCAGGATTCCCAGCAAATTAAAACTAGACAATAGTGTGTTGGAGGCAAGGTGGAACTCTAGGGATGTGGGGCATTGGCTAAGCTGGAGAGAGACAACAACACATATGGCAGTACAATTTGAGGACCTGTGTGTGCTTTTAAATATATTTGCACAGCATTTTGTAATTATACCCTTCCTCTAGAAAATGAAACATTTCCTATGGAGTCTATTTCATGCTTTTTAGTCACTGGAATAATTAAAAATGCACTATTGAGTAAATATCCACAAATATTTCTTTAGACAGGATAGAAGAAAAAGAAGGAGAAGAAGAAGAAAAAAAAATTCTGAGTTTTATTAGTTTGTCTGACTGTTACTTTACAAAAATGATGAAATGAACAGTTTCTCCTTGTGGCAATGCATGAAATTATAATGAATGTGAGAGTATTTGTACTTACCTAATATTGCTTAATTTAAAAGTAGACGTAGATACTCAGAAAGACCTATATTTACGATAAATCTTTTAGGACCTATAGACAGTCTCTACCCTAGGTAATTAGCAATATAATAGATTTGGTGTAAAACAATGTAAATTCTGTAAAAGTAATTAAAATTTTCTTTTTTTTTAATTCTAGAAATCACCCATATCATGGTTTAAAAGAGCTTTACAATGAGAAAAGTGTAAATTTTTTTAATCCATACCCAAAATTTATTTATTCAAGCTTTTATAATCAAGAGACAAATTACAGATATAAGGTATGTGAAAGCATTTTTAATAAAACTAGAAGAATTCCTGAACTCCAGAAAATTAATATTGGTGGGAAGCTCTACAAGTTAAAAAAATATGTAAAATCATTTAAAAATTTCTCAATTCTTTATCAGAGCAGTGATAAATCCTCCATAAGTAAAGAATGTAAAAAATATTTTAATCAAATTCTATTTGTTACTAAAAACAATAGGTTTTACAAAGGAGATAAACCTTACAAATTAAAGAAATGTGAAAATGTCTTTAAGTGTTGGTCAAACCTCTTTAAACACTATAGTAATCATACTGGAGAGAAAATCTGGAAATGTAAAAAAAGTGTCAATGCTTTTAATCAAAAATCACACCTTACTGAACACCAGAAACTTCATACAGGAGAAAAGCTATACAAATGTGAAGAATGTGGCAAAGCTTTTTATCGAAGTTCACACCTTACTGGACACCAGAGACTTCATACTGGAGAAAAGCCAAACAAATATAAAGAATGTGGCAGAGCTTTTAATCGAAAATCACACCTTACTGAACACCAACGACTTCATATCGGAAAAAAGCCAGACAGATGTAAAGAATGTGGCAAAGCTTTTAATCAAAAATATTGCCTTACTCAACACCAGAAAATTCATACTGGAGAAAAGCCATACAAATGTAAAGAATGTAGCAACACTTTTAATAAAAAATCAAAACTTACTCAACACCAGAGACTTCATACTGGAGAAATGCCATACAAATGTAAAGAATGTGGCAAAGCTTTTAATAAAAAATCACACCTTACTGGACACCAGAAAATTCATACTGGAGAAAAGCCATACAAATGCAAAGAATGTGGCAAATCTTTTAATACAAAATCAAACCTTATTCGACACCAGAAAATTCATACTGGAGAAAAGCCATACAAATGTAAATCATGTGAAAAAGCTTTTAATCGAAAATCACACCTGACTGAACACCAGAGACTTCATACTGGAGAAAAGCCATACAAATGTGAAGAATGTGGCAAAGCTTTTAACCAAAAATCACAACTTACTAGACACCAGAAAATTCATCCTGGAGAAAAGCCATATAAATGTAAAGCATGTGGCAAAGCTTTTAACCAAAAATCACAACTTACTAGACACCAGAAAATTCATCCTGGAGAAAAGCCATATAAATGTAAAGCATGTGAAAAAGCTTTTAATCGAAAATCACACCTGACTGAACACCAGAGACTTCATACTGGAGAAAAGCCATACAAATGTAAATCATGTGGCAAAGCTTTTAATAAAAAATCACACCTTACTGAACATCAGAGACTTCATACTGGAGAAAAGCCATACAAATGTAAAGAATGTGGCAAAACTTTTAATCAAAAATCAAAACTTACTCAACACCAGAGACTTCATACTGGAGAAATGCCATACAAATGTGAAGAATGTGGCAAAGCCTTTAATCAAAAATTACAACTTACTAGACACCAGAAAATTCATACTGGAGAAAAGCCATATAAATGTAAAGCATGTGAAAAAGCTTTTAATCGAAAATCACACCTGACTGAACACCAGAGACTTCATACTGGAGAAAAGCCATACAAATGTAAAGAATGTGGCAAAGCTTTTAAGAAAAAATCACACCTTACTGAACACCAGAGACTTCATACTGGAGAAAAGCCATACAAATGTAAAGAATGTGGCAAAACTTTTAATCAAAACTCAAAACTTACTCAACACCAGAGACTTCATACTGGAGAAATGCCATACAAATGTGAAGAATGTGGCAAAGCTTTTAATCAAAAATCACAACTTACTAGACACCAGAAAAATTCATCCTGGAGAAAAGCCATATAAATGTAAAGCATGTTAAAAAAGCTTTTAATCGAAAATCACACCTGACAGAACACCAGAGACTTCATACTGGAGAAAAGCCATACAAATGTAAAGAATGTGGCAAAGCTTTTAAGAAAAAATCACACCTTATTGAACATCAGAGACTTCATACTGGAGAAAAGCCATACAAATGTAAAGAATGTGGCAACACTTTTAATCAAAAATCAAAACTTACTCAACACCAGAGTCTTCATACTGGAGAAATGCCATACAAATGCAATGAATGTGGCAAAGCTTTTAATACAAAATCATCCCTTACTCAACACCAGAGACTTCATACAGGAGAAAAGCCATAAAAATGTAAAGAATGTGGCAACACTTTTAATCAAATATCAAAACTTACTCAACACCAGAGACTTCATACTGGAGAAATGCCATACAAATGTGAAGAATGTGGCAAAGCCTTTAATCAAAAATCACAACTTACTAGACACCAGAAAATTCATACTGGAGAAAAGCCATATAAATGTAAAGCATGTGAAAAAGCTTTTAATCGAAAATCACACCTGACTGAACACCAGAGACTTTATACTCGAGAAAAGCCATAGACTTAAAAGTCATTTCCTGTAATATCAAACCTCATTGGTCACCAGAAACTTCATACTGGGAAGAACAATTACAATTGCCCAGAAATAGCTCTGTAGCATTGACTCCATAAAATTGCAACCCTTGCCCAAATGGCCATTACTCATTAGCCCATGGAAGTGGGCAGGAAGCATGATTGGATGCTTCACCTTCTTTCCTTCTGTGGACCTCTCCAGGTTCAATTGTTCTTTCCTCAGTTTCTCTGTATTGATTGAAATCAAATCATTTTTTTTTCAAAAGCTATATCTGGACTTACAGGCCTATTTGTACCAAACTAAAACATTAATAAAATTATCTTATGCCTGAAGTCTATGGTCACATCAATTTATTCCCCATAATCTCAGCTGGACAGCATGGTCCTATGTCGATGTCTTATTTTATTTATTTAATTTTGTTTTGGTTGTATACCGAGGATTGAATTCAGGGGCATTCAACCCCTAAGCCACATCCCAGCCCTATTTTGTATTTATTTAGAGACACAATTTCACTGAGTTTCTTAGGGTCTCACTTTTACTACTAAGATTGGATTTAAACTTGTGATTATCCTGCTTCAGGCTCATTCACTGCTTGGATACAAGGCATGCATCCCTGCACCCAGAAATCAATGTCTTTTGCTTTGTAGTTAGTTAAAAAATTTTACTCAGGATTTTATGTCCATAAAAAGATGGTTTTGTCACACTTCAGGCATCAGATTCTGGCTTTTGAAATGTCCTGCATGAAACATCTTAGCTTTCTACATCAAATGCAGAGATCACAAATTTGAAACCAGGTGGCTGAGAAACAAAGATATTGAACAGTAAAATGCAACATATGTTGTGGTTAAATCCACACATGTAGTGGGTATGAATGCTCACACTAAATAGACATCAAGAGGCCTGTCCATGACCCCTGAGGATCCTGAGCCTCCAGAGAGTCTGCAAAAATGAGAAAGAAGCACACTACATTTTCCCACCTCTAGACATACTATAGCTTTTACTAGACAGACCAGGGAAAGCACTGTGTGTCTTTGTAGCAAAGTGTGGCTCTGCTTGCATATATATGACATCTGTTTTAGAGAACACTGAGACAGTACCTGATAAAACATAGTTGCCCTTTTTTCTCTTAATAGAAAACCATAGCCCTGCAAATTTTTTAAATCAATAATTTTGTTACAGTTGAAAAATAATAATAATGGTTAAAAATGGTGTCAATGAAAAGCATTTGAACTAGTGAGTCCATCCTTCCAGTAATACTTACAAGGATACAGCTCTGTCACTCAGAAAAAAGTCTGTCCCAAGCCACACAGTGAAAGCTCAGAAAGTTACATCTTTTCCTGGACCCATCCTTGGCTCTTCAAATTGCTTCTTCCAAGTAAATGATGTTTTTAACAGTTAATAAAGTATGAGAAAATCTCTTCCACTGAAGTACTTCAGGTCCTCTCAGGATTCTGGAAGGCTGGGCACACTTTTCATCCAAGCAGCAGGGGAGTTCAAGGAAGGAGAATCACAGTTTCAAAACCAGCCTCAGCAATTTCACATGAATCTAAGCAACTTAGGAAGATCCTAACCCTAAATAAAAAGATTTTGGGATGTGGCTTAGAGGTAGAGAGCACTTTGGTTTGATCCCAAGTACAAAAAAAAATAAAAAAGACAAAGATGCTCAGGTCTTGTGGTCATCAGACTCAGTTTTTGCTGTACATAAGTCTGAACAATTGCATTATTTAAAAACTTTTAAAAAAAAAATGTACTAACTATAGTTACTTAGTGATCACCATAGTACTATAAAGCAGAGATACCTCCACTAACTTTTACTGTCACAGAAATACCTCCATAATAATCCCAAATATTAATATGGTACCTCTGTTGATGGAGCGATTCATCTGTTCAATTACTCTCTCACAACAGGTGTGCACTAAATCCCTGAAAGTTTCAGTAATTTAGACTCAAAAATCATGCCTTACTCAATACCAGAGAATTCATAAAGGAAAAAAACCCATACAAATGTAAAGAAGGTGGGAAAGCTTTTAAGAAAATATTATGCCTTACTCAACACCAGAAAACTCAAACTGGGAAGAAACCATTCAAATATCAATGATGTGGCAAAGCTTAGAAACTTATGAAGCTAAATAAAGCAGACTCCAAGAAGGCACAAAGACACCCATGCAAACTCCACTGCAGGTGTGAACTTAGTTTTTGTGCCTCACTGCTAAGTAGTTCTCAGCCATGGCAATGGTTACACCAAGTGGATATTGGGCATTCTAGAGGCATTTTTTTATTTTCAAGTAGGGAATAGGATTACTAAACATCATCATGATGGGCAAGCCCCTTACCAAAAACAAGCTTTGGTCTCTAAGTATTACCATGCTGAGGCTCAGGGTAGATCATACATGCTGAAAAAAGAACTGATATTTCTCTAATTTATTTTTTCTCCCAGTGCTTTAAGCACAATGATTGTCTCCCAGTAGTGAGGAAGGGAAGAAAGAAACAAAAGAAGGAGCAGAAGGAAACACACAGCATACTATAAGAAGAAACATAAAACCTGCAGGCAGGAGAATTATTAATTTGGGCCTGATTGTGTTGCTACTAACTCTGTCAAAGAGTTCTACCAACCTTCTAAAACTTACCAGTCTTCCGTCAGTTGTCAGTATCAAGCCAGATGCCCCTACTTGAACAACAGGCAAGATTCTCCTTAGCAGAAACCCCATTCAATAAGCAGTCTTTCCACGTCTTCTTTTCCAAGAATGAATAGTGAGTCATTGAGGACTTCACCTGCATTCTTGTGTTCATTAGAGACATTTGTCTGTAGTTTTCTTTCTTTGAGGTATCTTTGTCTGGTTTCAGAATCAGGGTGATGTTGGCCTCATACAATGAATTTGAAAGCGCTCCCTCTTTTTCTATTTCCTGAAATAATTTGAAAAGTATTGGTATTAATTCTTCTTTAAAGGCTTTGTAAAACTCCGCTTTATACCATCCAGTCCTGGGCTTTTCTTGGTTTGCAGTCTTTTGATTGCTTCTTCTATTTCATCCATTGATATTGGTCAGTTCAAATTGTGTGTATCCTCCTGACTCAGTCTGGGCAAATCATATTACTTAAAAAATTTATCAATGTCTTCACTATCTTATATTTTATTGGAATATAGGTTTTCAAAATAATTCCTAATTATCTTCTGTATTTCTGTAGTATCTGTTGTGATATTGGCTCTTTCATCCTGTATGTTAGTAATTTGAGTTCTCTCTCTTCTCTTCATTAGCATGGCTAAGGGTCTGTCGATCTTATTTATTTTTTCGAAGAACCAACTTTTAGTTTTGTCAATTTTTTCAATAGTTTATTTTGTTTCAATTTCATTAATTTCTGCTCTGATCTTAATTATTTCTTGCTTTCTGATATTTGCTGTTGTTTTGCTCTTCCTTTTCTAGGGCTTTGAGATGAAGTATGAGGTCATTTATTTTTTGGTTTTTTCTTTTTGTGAGAAATGACCTCCAGGCAATAAATTTCCCTCTTAAAACTGCTTTCATTGTGTCCCATAGATTCCGATATGTTGTGTCTGTATTTTCATTTATCTCTAAGAATTTTTTGATTTCCTCCTTTATGTCTTCTGTAACCCTTTGATCATTCAGTAACATATTGTTCATTTTCCATGAGATGTATGATTTTTCCTTCTTTCTTTTATCGTTGATTTCCAGTTTCATTCCATTATGATTAGATAAAATGCATTGTATCAGCTTCACCCCTTTATATTTACTGAGGGTTGCCCTGTGGCATAATATATGGTCTATTTTTGAGAAGGATCCATGTGCTACTGAGAAAAACATGTATCCACTTGATGATGGTTGATATATTCTATATATGTCAGTTAAGTCTAGGTTATTGATTGTTTTATTGAGTTCTATAGTTTCTTTATTCAACTTTTGTTTGGAGGATCTGTCCAATGGTAAGAGAGGTGTGTTGAAGTAACCCATAATTATTGTGTTGTGGTCTATTTGATTCTTGAACTTGAGGAGAGTTTGTTTTATGAATGTCGCAGCACCATTATTTGGTGCATAAATAATGATAATTGTTCTGTCTTGTTGGTGAATGGTTCCTTTTAACAGTATATAATGTCCTTCTTTATTCTTTTGATTAACTTAGTCTTGAAGTCGATTTTATTTGATATGAGGATGGCCACCCCTGCTTGTTTATAAGGAGCGTGTTTGTGGTATATTTTTTTCCCAATCTTTTACCTTCAGCCCGTGTATGTCTTTTCCAATCAGATGTGTCTCCTGGAGGCAGCATATTATTGGATTTGTGTCTTTAATCCATGTGACCAGCCTATGTCACTTTATTGGAGAGTTTAAGCCATTAACGTTTAGAGTTTCTATTGATATATGGTTTGTACTTCCAGCCATGTTTGATTATTTATCTTTTTTTTTAATTTAATTTGCTTCTCCATGATTATCTTTCCCCCCACCCTCTGTCTTTATTGAGGTATTTCCCACTGTTGGTTTTGGTTGTTGTTTTTCAATTCTTCCTCATGTAGTGTTTTGCTCAAGATGCTTTGCAATGCTGGTTTTCTGGCTGAAATTTCTTTTAACTTTTTTATCATGAAAGATTTTTATTTTCTTGTCATACCTGAAGCTCCGATCTACATATTGTGGGGTCGGGCTCCAAATTTTTTAATAGAACACCCATAGCACAAGAGTCAATAACAAGAATCAACAAATGGGACTTACTTAAACTAAAAAGTTTTCTCTCAGCAAGAGAAACAATAAGAGAGGTAGATAGGGAGCCTACATCCTGGGAACAAATTTTTACTCCTCACACTTCAGATAGAGCCCTAATATCCAGAGTATACAAAGAACTCAAAAAATTAAACAATAAGATAACAAATAACCCAATCAACAAATGGGTCAAGGACCTGAACAGACACTTCTCAGAGGAGGACATACAATCAGTCAACAAGTACATGAAAAAATGCTCACCATCTCTAGCAGTCAGAAAAATGCAAATCAAAACCACCCTAAGATACCATCTCACTCCAGTAAGATTGGCAGGCATTATAAAGTCAAACAACAACAAGTGTTGGTGAGGATGTGGGGAAAAGGGTACTCTTGTACATTGTTGGTGGGACTATAAATTGGTGCGGCCAATTTCGAAAGCAGTATGGAGATTCCTGAAAAAGCTGGGAATGGAACCACCATTTGACCCAGCTATTGCCCTACTCTGACTATTTCCTGAAGACCTTAAAGAGTTTACTACAGGGATACTGCCACATTGATGTTCATAGCAGCACAATTCACAATAGCTATACTGTGGAACCAACCCAGCTGCCCTTCAATAGATGAATGGATAAAAATTGTGGCATTTATACACAATGGAGTATTACACAGCACTAAAAAATGACAAAGTCATGGAATGTGAAGGGAAATGGATGGCATTAGAGCAGACAATGCTAAGTGAAGCTAGCCAATTTCTAAAAAACAAATGCCAAATGTCTTCTTTGATATAATGAGAGCAACTAAGAACAAAGCAGGGAGGAAGAGCAGGAGGAAAAGATTAACATTAAACAGAGACATGAGATGGGAGGGAAAGGGAGAAAAAAGGGAAATTTCAAGGAAATGAAAGGAGACCCTCATTGTTATACAAAATTACGTATAAGAGGTTGTGAGGGGAATGGGAAAAAACAAGGAGAGAAATGAATTACAGTAGATGGGGTAGAGAGAGAAGATGGGAGGCAAGGGGAGGGGGGATACTAGACGATAGGAAAGGTAGAAGAATACAGCAGTTACTAATATGGCATTATGTAAAAATGTGGATGTGTAACTGAAGTGATTCTACAATCTGTATATGGGGTAAAAAGGGGAGTTCATAACCCACTTGAATCTAATGTATGAAATATGATATGTCAAGAGCTTTGTAATGTTTTGAACAACCAATTAAAAAATTGTTTTAAGTTTGAGGTGGATGTATTTTTTTTTAATTTTATTTTGTGTGGTGCTGAGGATCAAATCTAGTGCCTCATGCATGCTATGAGAACACTCTTCCACTGAGTCCAGCCCCCTTTAGTTTTTAAACACGAGATTAGGTATCACTTTAATCTCTGGAAGAGAAGTAAAGGTTAAAATGTTTACAGGGATTGACTCTTAGCTCTGGGTGTTGTGGTTGAAAGTCTTAATAAGGTTATTTCAACAGTATTCTGTGAACATCTCAGCAGTAGAGATTCATGCACCCAGGCCCTTGCATCTCAGGGTCGCTCCACCAGGGCTGAAACTATACAATTTTGGATTCATGTCATTAAGGTATAAGTTAGTGAGGTCAGAATAACTTTTTTTTGTAAAGTGGAGAAAAAAAATTGTTCTTGGAAGAGAGACCAAATCAGGGCATAGATTGTAAGCCCCAACCAGGCAACTGAATAGATCATAAAAATTAAGATTTGTGAGCCACTGTGAGTCTCATATAATAAAGCTGAGCTGCAACCTGAGAACCCACATTTCTAGCCAGTACTCTGATAAAACTGATGTTTGTCTGGGGCCCAATCTTTGTGATGTAGGATCAACAACAGTATGAGTTAGGCAAAACTACTTCTTGCCAAATGATAGGGGACAGATGTTAGTGGTGAGAGCATGAGGTTCAGAGAATAATTCTATAAAGTGGGGGTCACTGTGCTCACCCCCCCATGCTTTTCTTTTCATGAAGAAATTAACCTGCTACCCTGCCTGCCTTAAGTGGACAGGGTATATCACATTTATCAGTAAACTGTCTGTTATTTGCAGGAGAAAGACAGGTATAAAATAAATGTCCATAATAGGAAGCCATGTTACCTTTAAGAAGGAAACTTTTCTGATTCTTTCCACATACCAGCTTCTGAAACTCAGAGAGATAAAAATATTTTTTCTAGCTCTAAAATCTACAAGAATTTATAGTTAAGAATCCAATTCGAATCACTTGCATTGGCCAAGGTGACTTAACGTTATCTTAGCAGTGGGGACTTGACAGTGAGATGCCATCCAGCAGTCAGTTCAAAGTTAAGTAGTAGGCCTGTGTGGGACTCTTTGGAAACTTCTCTGGGATACCCAACAAAAGTGGATTGCATGAAAGGCACACTGTCTCTCTCCCCTCTCAGAGGACCCATGATCTACTATGACAGTGTCCCCTTTCCTTGTTTATCTATTTAATAAACGCATGCCTGTTATTCTGAGTGAAATGTCTAAAATCTTTCTGACTTAGTTACAAGAATTATAGTTTGAAAGGGGGCCTTCTTACTCTCTCAGTTTATTTGAAGTCACGAACCTTGTATAATTAAACATTTACAAAGTTCTCATGATATACATTAAGCTTGCTCCAGCTACATTTTCAAGATTTACAAAGTTGTAGTCTCCAGCTCTTTCTTTTACCATTTTTAAATGGTGTGACTGTCTTTTTCCTCACACTCTAGTGGTTAGGACCACCAGGAGATAAGGTTGAGCCCAGTTCCTGTGCAACAAAGACCTTTGTTTCCCACTTCTGCATCCAAATTACCAATGAGGTTAGAATGGTCATCATCCACAGTATGTGAGGCCAGATATGAGATGTTTTCACAAGATACATGTGCATTTTCATTACTTTCAAATAAAGATTTGCACGTGAGGTGTTTTATGTTAGAAACTCACCAAAACAAATGGTAAGCCTGTGCACTGGGGAACCAGAAGAATTTCATCAGAGGATCAGTTCCATCCTGTATCTCCAGCATAAAGGGCTCTGGTAAATGCTTGGCTCAATAAACCACTCTTAGTTTAGAAATAAGCAATAGTCTGATCTCCACCCACAAATTCTTCTCAGCCTATTCAAACCACTAGTACATGTAGCCAATCAGAAGTTATCCCTGCTCAAGGGACACTCAAGAAACTGGAATCCATAACATGGCTCTACCTGTTCTACTCACTAAAGAAATGTATCTCAGTTGATATGGTTTTAATATGCATTGCAGAACTAGTAAAAAAAATAATGTACCTGAAACTAGAAACAAATTATTGGTTATGAATGTATGTATGTATGTATGTATATATATATATACAGTAAAATAAAAAAACAACACTTTCAGAGTTAGTTTATTCACTGAGCAACATCCCCAACCCTATTTTGTATTTTATTTAGAGACAGAGTTGCTTAATACCTTGTTATTTCTGAGGCTGGCCTTGAACTCAGGATGCTCCTTCCTCAGCCTCCAGAGCCACTCGGATTACAGGCATGTGCTACTGCACCTGGCCACAAATTTGTTTTCTTTTACACGTAAAATATCTGTGGGTAGTTCTGACTGAGGCACAGCTGACATCAGGAATCTGTGTCTTTTCATCTCTCACTTCCCATTTTATTTTCTGGCCCTGTAGTCATAGTTGGCAATAAGATTTCCATGCTCACTTTCTATTTTTATTTGTGGCCCTCTGGATGAGTATGTTCAGGCCAGCTCAAACCCACTTTGCAGGTTAAGAGCATCTTGTTCAGGGGGCTTCATGCTATGACTTCCTGGTCTGAGTAACCTCTCTGACTCACCCCACATGGAGTGGACAGCAGAAGGGGATTCCCAGAAAAAAAACACAAGCAACTTCTGGAAGAAGAGAAAAGAGTCACTGGTGATAGATAACAAATCAGACTCCCTTCTGATCTCCAGGAAAGCCATTGTCTATACTGTAAAGCTGAGAATCTATTTTAGTTCATGACACTGTTTAAGCACTCAGGGCTCAGAACATCTCTATTTTATAGATGAGGAGACTAGAGCTCACAGGGAGTTTAAACTTTCTGTCAAATGCCACTGGCCTTGAAAGTTGTAGACCTGAATATGAAGACAAATCCAGACTGTTTTGAATCAGTGTTGAAATCCCTGCTCAAGGCTGTACTCTCCATCAAGTACAAGATGATTATCATTGACATAGAGGAGGAAGAGGGGAGGCAGGAAAGATAAAGATCCCCTGATAGAACTTCACATAGACCCTGTACTGGTAAGTTTGTTCTTGAGTTTGGGAGGTTTCCTGGCTACTAATATCTTGTAGTGGTTGATAAACATATATATTTCCACATCACCTTTCCAGTTTTGGCATTCATATTGTTTTTTTGTTCACTTATTTTTCTTAAGTCAACTTGTCTGGTATACTTACAGAAATGTCCTCAAAACCTTAAGTGTTTGTGGCAGTTTTAAATCAAAATGAGTAATGCTTACCTCAAATAAAAATTACATTAAAATTCCATGAAAGAATTAAATAAAAGGCTAGCCATCTGTTCACCTTTTAATATCATCTCACAACTGAGGTAGGGTCTTCTGAATCAATTTGAATAATTAGAGCTACCAGGTCACACCAGAACACAGATGACCACTATGCTTCTCCTCCACATGCAGTTTTCCATTCCTGTATTATCCTCTGCACTCTTAAGAGCAAGTCTAAGGAAGTACCAGGTCCTCTAAACCAAGATTCCAGGTTACCCTACTCCAAATGTGGCCAAGTCTCCACACATTTCCTCAGGCACTAGATCCTGGCCACTGCACTCCCTAGTTTCTCAACACATAGTTTATAGGTTAATAATTTTATTCAGGGGCCTTGGTTTCTTCCAGCATTATTTTGTGTGAATACTATCATGTTGTAACTCCCATTTTACCTTTAGTGTGATTATTGCTTAAGTGCCCTTGGAAGAAGTCAACAGGATTGCATTGTGTATCCAGGAAGCCAGGCCGTGCTTTCCACTTTTTTTCTGCCTATCTGTTGCACAAATGTCTGTCTTAGACGAATTTTCAGGAGAAGACAGAGAGGCTACCTACCTCAGAATAAAGAAGAGCCTTTGAGAGTAAGAACAAATACCAGTCAATATGAAGAGAAAAAAAGTCAGTCCTCAGGGACCTGGTCTAACAATCTTGCACAAACCACTAGGACAGAGCTGTATTTGATCAATATCCCCTGATTCCTTGCACAAGGATTTCTTTTATTCAACTGACATTATTTCTATCACGAATGACATTGATCTCCTTTCTCTGAGAACAGAGTGTGCAAACTTCTCATTTTAAAATTGACTAGTCTCTGTGGAACAGCCATGTAGTCATAATGACTTTCTCTCACTTAGGAGATGAACCATGTGACCTCCTAGAAGCTAATGATCCTATAGAAATAGAAATTTAAAAAAAAAACTTGGAAAAACAAAAGTCTCATCCTGAAGACTACAAGACATTTTATCCTGTGTATGGAGAAGGCTTCATGTGATTGCATAAACCAGAAGGCTGCACATAAAGTACATTTCCTCTGTCTCAGAAAGCAATATGAAGTCATTGTAGCTTGAACTCTTTTCTCTCACAGTTGGCCACTCAGCTCCCTTCTGCTCAGCCATGTTTCACAACTGGGTTTCAGTCTGGCTACTCTCTCAGTGCTGGTAAGGGTCATCCTTAGGAGGTCAATACATCCCATCTGCTCAAAATCAGTACAACTAAACCAGAAAGAAAGATGAGTATGGGTAAGAGTCACAAAGAGTCTAAGGAGTAGAGGTCCAAAGAATTTAAGGACAGATATTATCCCAAAAGCCTAGACTTCCAAGAAAGTCTGGTCTTGTTAAAAAGGGAAGGGAGAGGAAAGAAATAATTCCATAACCAAGAATATTTTCTCTACACTCACTTCTTGTTTTATTATTTGGCATAAGATGTTTATTATGATTATTTTTAGAATGGCTAAAAACTATAAGAAACCCAATCACCCAAATAGTAATATGGCTGGGTATCTATGGTGCAACTATTCTACAAGCTCTTATGCAGACCTAAGAATGATGGTTTAAAAGTATGGATGATTTATTTCAGATAACGTTCATATGTAAAAACAAATAGTTAATTGTGTGTGTGATGAGATTACTACTGTGCTAGTTGATGCTGCATTTCTTGAGCAAAATATTTCAACCCATATACAACTATAGTGGTCCTAGTGAACTTCGTGCTAGTGCATACAAATATAGAAATACATGACTGAAGTATAATCCCTGTTTCCACTCAGTGCCTCAGAGTGACCTGGGATACTCAACTCTGGCCTGCATGCCCTGTACAGCTGTCCCTTAGAATTTATGCTAGGAAGCTCATCCAGGTACCAAACCTGTCCTGCTTAATAGGAGGTGCCACACAAAGAAGCATGACACTGTATTTTGCAGAGTGCATGTGGTCTTGAGGAATTTTTTTTTTTTAATTTAAGGCTTGGAATGGACATTCCTATGAGAATGTTTGTGTCAGTGTTGCTTGGGGGTTGAGCCCTGACCCTAAACTCAGGGGGTTTACAATTCAAGATGACTATTCACAGGTCTTGCTCATTCTCCAGTATTGTAAGAGAACTCAAGGTCACTAGTACCTGTCAAGTACCATGACCACAGTTCTCCGTGTCTGTTTCTCTGTCTCTTCTTGCTGCCCATTTTTTTCAACAGGATCCCACAGGAAGTTTCTTCATCAGCACTATGTAAAGCCATATTTGGCATGTTTCTTGTTAACACTGGGATGAAACTAGAGCTTCCTTGTTGGGGCTACTACCTCTACTGGTCAGAAAATACAAGGGGAGTGTGGGTCATGTCTGCCATTACCAAGAGTCTGTGCCAGCATTAATATCAGCTCTTGGACCAATGTGCCCAAAAGGGGTGTCTGCATTAATTAAACCTTGAAAATTCAAGAGGATAGTTACCTCAAGTTGTAACTTCCAGAGATACATGGCACACCATAGCTGGGAGCATCTTGGGAACATTGCTACCAATCTCAGGTTGGCTTAGCTAAGCAACTGGTCTTTGGAGAAATGGCCCATCCCTCTCCTATACATCTGAGGACCAGGCCTGGTTTGGATTCACTTACACTTAATTGAGGAAGATATATTTCTTTGTCCCCAATATGTTTAAACTCTTTCTTGCTCCCTACTTTTTTCCCTCTTCTCACCCTATATTCATTTTTTCCATAATCATGGTCATGACAACAATGTAAAAGTCATCCATGGACTCATGGTCATGTGTATTAAGCTTCAGAGTCATTCCTTCAAGTGAAATCTTGTTCACACTTCATAAATAAAGCAAAACTGGTTCCCAAAATGCCATAGATGCTGCTACCAAGAAACAAAAGTCAAAAACACTGAGAAGGCAGCGCCTCTAGCATTTAGATAAATGCAAATTAAAACTACACTGAGCTACCATCTCATTCCAATTATAATGCCAATTATCAGGAATATAAGTAAAAGCAGATTTTGGTGAGGATATGAAAAACAAAAGGAAACACTCAAACATTGTGGTGAGACTGCAAATTTGTGTAAACTCTCTGGAATGCATTGTGGAGATTCAAAAAAACAAATATCTAGTATTTAACCCCCCGACTTTGAACCAAATATCACATTTATATATATATATATATATATATATATATATATATATATATATATATATATATATATATATATATATATATGACTTGGTATCAGCATAATACAGTGTTACAAAGTCACATCAATATTTATAGCAAAACAATTAACAAGAGTTGAGCTATGGGACAAAGCTAGATGCTCATCAACTAATAAATGGATAGAAACATTGTTGTATATATAAACAATAAAATATCACTAACCCATAAAGAAGAATGACTCTATTACATATCCCAGTAATTAAATGGATATGGAGACTCATTGTGAGCAAAAGAAGAAAAAAAATATAGGTGGAATGTTTTTGCTGATAATTGGAGGCTAAACCACAATAAATGAGAGAGGAAAATGGGAGAAGTTCAGTAAATTATCCAAAGAAACCTTCAAGAAAGATAGAATAGATAGAAATAGGAAAGACATTAAAATGAATAATTAAAGTAATTATGAAGTATTTTTTTAACTGGACAAGATATCATTATTTATTTTCATGGTGCTGAGGATTGAACCAGATCTTTACATGTGAGGCAAGCACTTTACCAATGTACTATATTCCCAGGTCGAAAAAATTATGAATTATAAATGAGAGTTTCTATGCTTGTATAATTTTATCAAAATGGATTCTGTGCCATGTAAACTTATGAATAACAACTAAAATAAATTTAAAACTAGGAAATAGAAACATGAAACAAAATTGATAGAATAAAAGTCTGATGATTAAATGTCTTTAGGTTCATTTCAGAATTTTCTGAATCTCTCCCTATGTTGAGTCTGCCAAAGGTATTCAGGACTGAAAGAAAGGTAGAAGTTCAGGATGCTGCAAAGAGAAGAAGAAGGGACTGCACCCCTGCTGCATTGATATACAGGTGAAGGCATCCAAATGAGAAGATAATCTCAAGGTCCCCCATGTTTAACTAGGGCAGAGAGGAGCAAGGTGCTTGATTATATGTTTATTTAATGGCACATACATGGAGATATATATAGAATTATAAAAATCTGAAATTAGTTTTCCTGGATTTACAAATGAAAGCCAAATGTTTTTTCCTTGAAAAAAGAGATCCTTGACCCTCTTTTAACACTAAGTCTCATCTGTATTATATGACTTTTTGCACCCCTGATGTTTGGGGAGAAAGATACAGATCTCTTTTTTGAATCTTATCAAAACAAGCAGGCAGAGGTGAGAAGTAAGTAATGCTGTTTTTTTTTTCTTTGTAAAGTACAGAGTGTCCAGATGCAATTAAGGATGCACCCCTTGGCAGGGCTTTTTTGACTGTTGTAAGAAGGCAGGTGAGCACCCAGGTCCCAGAATCAAGGTGAGTGGTGGGAGGCAGAAAGATTGCCCAGGTTTGCCTTGTTCTGTGGAAAGCTGCCATCATGTCGCCACCATAGGTATTTCTTTCAAAAAATGTCTCACCAGTGACCAAGGGAGCCCAGGGACAGCTGGATTTTACACGTCTGTGCTCTCCGATGTCTCTTCTTTGCTAATCTTCTTATTCTGCCTCCAGAATAAACCACTTAGAGAAAAACCAGGCTCTAATTCTGACATCCACATCCAAGTCTACTACAGGGCACCTGTAAAGGCTGCTGGAAGCACTCACCAATGTGGGCAAAAGGCAATGTGTTTATTTGGCACTGAATATTTCTTTTCTGTTTCTACTGTTTTTGTTTTAGCTACCTGCCCCAGGTAGCCCATGTATCAGTCAATTCTACTGGCCTTCCAGTAATTTTACAAGATGTACTGACAACTTTCCAACAAAATGAAAGGCCATATTCATTTACATATGTTTAAATATATAAAAGATGAAACGTCAGCACTCCAAAGAATGCTTTGTGATAGTCTTATTATAGGAAGTGGCCCAGGTAATGAAGCTTTCAAATCAACCTCAATTTTTTAGCATTAGAACCAAATAGAACTTAGAACTCTGGTAACCAGGCACACACATTCCATAGAGGGTGCATTATTTATCTCATGTAAAGGGAGATGAACAAGATAAAGAGATGTTTTCATGATGTATTCAAACCTTTCAGGGTTCTAGGCAGAAATATGTCCAAACCACATTTGCACGTTGGCTCAGCCGTCACAGCAGGACCTATGACTATTTATCAGAAGGCATTTATGGGTAAAAGAGAGAAGTTCAGAGAAGACCAATCCAGATAAGTCCTCATCTGGGATCACAGCTGGTAAGTTTTTTGACATTCCCCTTGTGTGTGTGTGTGGGGGGGAGTAATTGAGGGAAGAATTAGGTTATATCAGGACATGGGTGATAAGGTGGATATATAAATATTGGGTCCTAGTTTTTTTTTTTTTTTTTTTTACTGAAATTACTATTCAAAGACCTTATTCTGTAATCCAATGTGTGGAGGTCTATGCATATATTCATCTATTTATAATCTGTCTAAAAAATTTTTCGGTAGGAATGTCATCTTTGGAAACAGCCAGTATTAATTATTGTCCTACATGTAGAACAAAATTTTTGCCAAGCTCCTTGTAGACCATAATGAAGCTACTTGTTAATTCTGTCTCCTGGGGAAAGAGGAAGTGCACCAGAAAACTCACAGTGATATCTGTGTTGCAAGGTTAGCTAAGCCTTCTGGAGAATTTTCTCTTCAAGAGAAAAAAAAAGCTGGAGATGGCCAGAATATGCAGAACAAATACCCATGATGAGGAATCTCCTAAACTCTAAGAATTTTTCCACTTGAATAGTCTACATGCCCATTTCAAAAGAATTCTAGATTGTATTATTCTCCCTTACAACATAATACATGTAAATCTTCAGATTATATACGTGGAGAAATAACAGAGAAATCATTTTCACTTTGTTGTCAGTGTTTATTGGGCACTTATATTTCTTTTCTGTTGCTACTGTTTTTGTTTTAACTACCTGCCCCAGGTAGCCCATGTACCAGTCAACTCCACTCACCTTCTAATCCTTTATGAAACTTATATATGAACATCCTTACTAGGAAAGTTTTGACACAAAGAGAAGTGGGAGTTACACAAACAAAGGAGGTAAATGTAGTCTATATTGTTTTATGGATGTGCCATACCAGAAAACAAGTCTCTATAGCCCCATCCGGTAAGAAGCTATGTCCTTGAATGCCTTTAGAATATTCTAGTAAGAAATTTATTTATTTATTTATTTATTGTTGCAGCAGGTCAGCCTTTCAATGCTGTTGGAATGTGATTTGATCCAATTGTACATTCATTCAACCAAGGGGCAGGGACAGTATATGTGTATCCTAATGGGCTGCATCAGTGTCACAGGGATCTCATTAGACAATGAATAGATTGAGTTACACAGATATTTATTTGTCCTAATTCTTGAATTTTTATATCAAGATACTTGCTGGAATGATTTCCTTTGAGACCAACTTTTTGAGATGTAGATTGCCATCTTCTGTCTCCATGTTTGCAAGACATTTTTCTGGGCTTCTCTGTGTCCTTAGAAAGTAGGTTGCTCTAAACATTAAAGCTTCAAATACAATTGATCATACCTCCTGGCACCATTTGCATATTAAGTGAACCAAATAAATTACCAATAATTTGAAAAGAATATCCTCATTTAAGAGTCGTAACTCAGTCTTTATTGAACAGCTATTTTGAGAATAGCTTTGTTATTTTTCAGCCAGTGCCCATGTAACATTATTCTTTGCAGCTCATAGTTCTGTTCTTCAATAGATGTTTAGGTGTCACTCTTACCCCTGAATTGTGTCCAGCTTCTAGTATTAATTTGGCCAGGCCTATTGTTTACTTGTACAGCTGTGGACTTTCTCTCGTTTTTTTTTTTTTTTTTTTATTGAGCTGCATTTGATATCACTTTCTCTATCTTATCAATCTTATCAATTTTATCTTATCAATTTTATTTACTTTTGTCTAATTAAAGGCAATCTATTACAGAATAGTCTCTTTGTGATTGGTTAAGCATTATTTCAAGGTTTTCTTTCCTATCTCTAATTCAAGATATTTTTATAATGCCAGACAGGTTTTTTTTATTTTGAGATTTAAGTTGTTAACAACAATATTTGGTATACATTTTAAAAGATTGTATTTTTAATCTAAAGACAATATTCTGACTATAAAGGTTTTAAAAAATAATAATTTTCAAAAGAATCATGAAAGCTTGGATTAAAATATATTTATGCAGCCAAGTGGCTTCACTTAAATGAAGAAATTTTATGTAAGTGTAAAAAGATTTTGTTGTGCTTTGTTGTTGAAAGCAGATATTCCTAAGACAAATTTCTGAATAGATTTTATTAAAATTATGAAAGTAACTGTGGTATAAACTTTTATTCTCCCATAATGAATCACCAATGAAATCTTCTCTTTAAGCCCAGTTTGGTCATTTGTCCACCTTGGCCTCCAAAGACTGTTTGAATCTATAGTATTTTTAAGCTTATTTAGCAAATATTTCCATTTTGGTTATTGAAACAGGAAAACAATCCTGAAATATATGTAAAAGTCATATTTAAAAATTCTAAAAGTATTAATTACCTTAGAAAATGTGGTAACTGCTATCATTTTTATTTTTTATGAAAAATAATTTAGATATAAACTTTATATCAAATTCAATCATAAGAGATGCCTTTTTTGTTTGGGTGAAACAAAAAAGAAAGAAAGAAAGAAAGAAAAAAAGAAAGAAAGAAGGAAGGAAGGAAGGAAGGAAGGAAGGAAGGAAGAAAGAAGAAAGAAAGAAAGAAAGAAAGAAAGAAAGAAAGAAAGAAAGAAAGAAAGAAAGAAAGAAAGAAAGAAAGAAAGAAAGAAAGAAAGAAAGAAAGAAAGAAAGAAAGAAGAAAGAAAGAAAGAAAGAAAGGAAGGAAGGAAGGAAGGAAGGAAGGAAGGAAGGAAGGAAGGAAGGAAGGAAGGAAGAAAGACTCAATATCTCATTGCCTTAGAAAATTGTTAGGCTGAGCAAATGGCAGTGCAGAGTTTTATAGAAATATTCTAGCAAATATCACTCAGAGTTACTGAAGATTGAACTCAGGGGCACTTAATCACTGAGTTACAACCAACCCCATTTTTATATTTTATATAGAAATAGGGTCTCACTGAGTAGCTCAGTGCCTTGTAATTCCTGAGGGTGACATTGAAATTGTGATCCTCCTATCTAAGCCTCCTGAGCCACTGGGATTAAAGGCATGCTCCACATGGCTAGCTGTGTAAGATATTATAAATCAGTATATGCAAGACATTTTTTACAAGTTTATGTGTTACTCAAAGATGTATAGTTTTTTGTTTCTAATGAAATTCTACTTTTAGTTGAAGATGGAAAGACAGTCCTGCATTGCTCCTGCCCATATTGTTGACAGGAAAAATCATATGTCATCAGATGTGTTCTGTACCAGCAGAGGTGCTTTTTAGCCTGAAAGATGTTGGGAACCTCTCTGGACAGTACACACATTTAAGTTCTGAGTAAGGGGTACTGAATGATTATTGCACCCCACAATATATTTGATTTTTACCCTCACTCC
The DNA here is from genome assembly GCF_052094955.1 of Ictidomys tridecemlineatus. Lineage (NCBI taxonomy): Eukaryota > Metazoa > Chordata > Mammalia > Rodentia > Sciuridae > Ictidomys > Ictidomys tridecemlineatus. The sequence continues at coordinate 30,054,563 of NC_135492.1, forward strand.
AATAATAAGGTGTGGTTCCAATTTTGGAAATCACTCAGTGAGGTTGAGTTACACACTCCTGTTCCTTAGGAATCCTATCCCTTTGCACTTTTTGAGATAAAATGCTCCATGGAACTTCCCCTTGTGTGTCCCCTATAAAAGAATAAAAATTTCAAGTGGCTCTTTCTCTTTCCATGGAAACTAAAGGTTGGAGAGCCATCCCAAAGTGTATAATGGTACCTTTTTTGTCTTATGTGCTTCTTTTACCATTTTCTTACTTTTTGAAATAGTCAGAGTTGTGAACACAGCATACGTCACCAGCTCCATTGCATGGCAATAGGAATATTTGTCTGGAAGCATCCTACACATTAAAAGATTGCATCAGCTTTAAATTTCCTCAGTTTGCAGACAAAACAAGAGTGAGAGATTTTTATCAAGAAAGAGGAACCTCTTCTCCACTCCTACTACTTGTTAATGTTATCTCATGTTGAGCTTTTATGCTTACATGTAATTTTTTTTCAGTTTAAAGAGAAACCATAAGTCTTATTTTCCAACTTGAAAAATTACTTATATAGCCTACTAATAGTTTTAGTGGCTATTATATATTGAGGACCTCTTGAAACATCTTTTTTCCTTCCTCCAATTGGATTCTGAGGCAAGTATAATTAGTTTCACTTAGAATCCTCACAACTGCAGATTAGAGCTGATAACTTACCCAAGAGCACAAAGGATGAGCTAGGATTCCAACCCAGGTCTACACACCATGCTCTCTTCTGCATCAGCCTAATTCTTCTTTACAATTTTCTCGCTGAACTTTTTTCATGCTCTTGATAATTTTTTCTCATATTGTTTTTCTTTTTCTTCTTTTGTGTAGAAGATTGGCTTTCAATTTGAAAAAAAAATTTCACTTTTGGCTAAAGATGGAAAGGCATTTTACTTTTACTGTTGCCCAAATGGTTTGCAGGCAAAAATCATATGGCTTCAGCTGTGTTCTGCACCACTAGATATTTTTTTAAAAACTCTGAAACATTTGACCAAAAGTTCATTGTGCAAAATAAAACAATTTTATGCTTGTTATGTAGGTTTTATTTAGACTAACCTCAGTTTGTTTAGCAGTGTCAGTTATTTCTGTAATTCAAAACTATAATCAATAATATTTTTTGATATGGTATTGGCAAGCAGCCATGGATAACACTTAGGATTTCTGGCCTGATCAACTGATAGGATAGATCTTTTTCTGAAATGATGAGACCCTTTTTATATTTATTTATTTATTTGTTTGTTTGTTTGTTTGTTTAATTATTTTGAGATGCAAGTTTGTGTGTGTGTGTGTGTGTGTGTGTGTGTGTGTGTGTGTGTGTGTATTGATGGTTGTGTATGCAGTTTATTTTGGAAATTTGAAATTTGAAATATATATTTCTTAGTGAATGTTTAGATAGTTGTATGTATTGAATCCAAAGTAAGCAAAGGTATCTAGGTTAATTTTGGCAAGTTAATATAATTTAAAGTTTTTTTACAAACCTTTAAAACATGTGAGGCAATAGGTCCAGCTCAGAGACTCCCATTGCATTAGGCAAGCTCTTATCTTGGAGTCACAGTGTTGGTTTTGGTTTTTGGATTCTATAAAAATCATTGACATCCCATTATTGCCTAATTTAGTACTCTAAATTATCATTTACCAGTGCTTTTTAGAATTTTGCAAATTTTGAAATCTACATCATTCCAAGAACTTTGGAAAAGTAATTCACTCCTGATACATTTATTAACATTTTTTTTCTTAATTTCAGTCTGGATAGAAGCTGCCATATTTGGACTAAAGTTACTTAGTGAAATTATAGCTAAATTTAAGAATTTTGTAGAAATGAATTTGAAATGTACTTGTGTCAATTCAATTTGAAGTGAAAAAAGATATTGGCAACCTGCGTTTGGCTGATCTCTGATCCTTGTTTGTGAGTGGACTATCTAGTTATTTAGAGCTTGGCCTTCAGCTACCAGACTGTTTATGAATTTGAAAAATTGTAAATGCCATGGGTACAAATTAATAATTTATCTGATTTTGTGATGAAATAAAGAATATTCGCTGTCAGGTAATTTTGAAAAGCATTTAGTAATTAAAATATAAAAGAATTCTGAATTCTTCATTGAAAACATCCTTTATTTAATACAATTTTGTGTTGTTACTATTAACGTCTTTAGGAATATATAATAGTTACAAATTGAAAAGAGGTAATGCAAAATGTTAGGTAAGAATGTGAACTTAGAAATCTGACTGACTGCCTGGGCTCAAATTCTGGCTCTGCCATGGCACAGCCACGTAGCCTGGGCACACTACTCAACATCTCAGGATTTTTCTTTCCTTTTCTGTAAAGATGGCATAATAATAATGCCTGTGTCAGGATTGCTGTAGGATACCTGTTGAAAAATGTGTAGAAATATGTAAATCTTTGGGCCTTAAGTAGGTCATAGAAAAGACCATCATAACTTTTCTTTCTTTCTTTCTTTTTCTTTTTTTTTCTTATCACAGGAGGTCCCTCTTATTCAGTTTCCTTTCCATAATTTTAGTTACTAGGTCAGCTGCAGGTCTAAGTTGTTGCATGGAAAATTCCAGAAATAAAGAATTCATGAGTTTTAAATATGTGCTATTCTGAGTATAGTGATAAAATATTGATCCTTCCTATTGAGGAATAATCTGCTGGCCACTCTGAAGATGCTCATAATACCCTGATTCACTGGGGAGAGCTCCAGCAGATTGTTGCTGGTGTTTGCATGCAAGCCACCTATGGGACCGTCTGGGAGCACCTGTATGTGGAAGCCAATTCCCACGTTGTAGTATAGCTGATGTAGCCACTTGATGCCTAGCAAGTAATTGCTGCTGCCACTCTGGATGGCAGCCTCTATGTGCTGTGAGGCAACCAACAAGCGCGCCAGCAGGCTCTCCCAGAGGTGCTCCAGCTCCGCCTCCAGCGTGCTGCAGTGAGGTGGTTCCTGCAGCGCCCCCTCGGCCTGCCTGGGGCACCATCAGGGTCAGCAGGAGTGCCAGGAGCAGAGCCTCCTCGGCCTTTCCGGCCCGCCATCCCAGCCCAAGGGCCTTTGTGTCTGTCAAACAGTCCATGCCCCTGGGAAGCAGGGAGCGAGCTGTTCCAGAGGCGCCCAAAGGAGCGCATGGTCTGGGCCCAGAGGAGTGGCAGAGAGAGGAGCTGGCAGTGAGCGACTGGGTACCCTGGCATGGATGCTAAGCTACTTGGGCTGTAGAGAGATGTGTGGCTGCAGCTGGGATTCTACCAGGCGGTGCATACCTCCCTGCTCACTAGTTATGCAGGTTTTAAAGTTACTATCCAAATTTCTCACAGTGCTTTTCAAACGACATTGTTCTTGGTTACAGAAAATTCTTGGCTTGATTCTTCGTATGAAACTGGAAGTGAAAAGCACATCTTCTCTTTGCTTCCTTTTCTCACCTTACACATTAACCCTGAAAGTAAAACCCATTCTGTGGACAACCCTTCAAAGGTGCTGTCCATCATTCAAGACCCTGTTTTAGCAGACAGAGAAAGTGCTGGTGATCCAGACCTTATTTCTTGTTATTCTGAGGAAAAAAAAATGTTGCTGAAAATGCCTGTTGAAGGGAGGGTCCCGCCCTCACAGTCTAGGTCAGAGAAGGAGGTGCACAGTAACAATGACAGATATTTTGCCCTCTGCATCCTCCAAATGCATCTCATTTTACATGGTAAAACTATGTAATGTATCTTCAAGTGTGTGTGTGTTTGCACAGATGTGCATATGTGTATCAGACAGCCAGTATATCCATTTTATTTCATTCTGAACTTTGATAATTAGACTTGATAATTTCAATTTGATGATTAAATAATCAGATTATTTCATTTCCATATATTTAACTTATTACAGGGTAAAAAGCTTTGATTCTTGTCCATGTTTCAAGTAAAATCATTATATTAATTTTTAGACTAAGATTTTTATTATTATTATTATTATTATTTTGGTGCTGGGGATTGAACACAAGGCCTTTTGCATGCAAGGCAAGCACTCTACCAACTGAGCTATATCCCCAGCTAGAGAAAGATTTGTAATTAAAATAAAATATCTCACATCAGAAAAGTGAACATACATGTTTTTTTTCCAAGTGTGGTAGTTTCAGTTGAAGAATAAAATCAGAATCTTGTTTCATACATACCGATCATCCTATTAATATTTTTAACTAAAAACGTTCATGGAAGTAGGATTTAGGTTCAGAATATATTTCTTTGGTCTCACGGTTTGTTGCTCTACTTTCTTTGAAGCTGTTCTCTTAGAAGTTTCTGCTGATATTGAGCATTGTTATATTACCACAAAGGATATGTTGAAGAGAGAGAGACCATTTAGACCATATGTCTAGAAGTTGCACATGTGAGTGTAGGGTAACCGGATCAATTTATTTTGCCCTACATTGTCCCTGTTTCAGTGGTTAATATTTTTTTAGTCCCTGGGAATGTCAAGGTGGTTGGCCACACTTCTTGTTCACTGTTTCTTGGGTTATATAACTTGCCCTATTGTATTTGTCTTTTATTTACTACTGTCAAAGTTTCTATATTTCCAAGGAACTATAGAAAGTTCAATGCTAAGCAAGGCTGAAATATTTTGTGAATAAAACTGAATTTATTTCCAAAGTATTATTCTCAGTAATGTACCATTATCCCTACAGTAGAACTTACTATAAATTCCACTTATATAACATTATTAAAATTAGAAGATGACAGGCTGTTGGGGGTTAGTGAGGTAGGGGAGAGCCAAAGGTTAGTGGACTAGAGAAGAAGAGCCCAATGGAGCCTTATGGCCATGGAAATACTCTGCATAGACTGTTTCACAGCAGCATTCTGGTCAGGTGTCTGGTTATTATTTTTCAGGATGTTCGCATTTCAGGAAATTTGGTAAAGGGGATGCATCATCTGTGAATTATTATTTCTTAAAAAACCTGTGAATCTGTCATTATGTCAAGAGCTTAGACACAGGGAATGGGAAGAGAAATATTAAACCTGCTATCAGTATTATGCAAGGTTTTATTTCCAGGTTTGGTCAGTGGCTTAGTGGCAAAATAGCTTGCCTAATATGTGTGGGGCACTGGGTTTGATCCTTAGCACCAAATACATGAATAAGCAATAAAATAAAGGCATACTGTCCATCTAAAACTACAAAAAAATAAGGAAAATGTTTCATTACCAAAGTCTGGATGGTTTCCATAAGGAAACTCCTTTAGAAATTCTTTATAGCTGTTCCTTGACAGGCAGTGTATTAAGAACTTTGAGACCATAGATACTCATTGTGTGATAGCACAGCTACTGCTTAATTTTTTGTTTGATGCTGTACATACCATGTTTAGCATATTAGTACTCTTTCAAAATGTAGAGGCTTCTGAGTATTTCTTAGAAATGTGATATGCTGTCTCATTGCCCCAAAGAGCAGTGGAGTGAAAAGGAATCTGTGGTCAGTACAGTCTGGTGGTGCAGAGCCTGGGCTCAGACACCACACCAGGGTTCATGCCTTAGCTCTATTTCCTCTGGGTAGTATAATCTTTGGCAAATCAGTTATGGTTTTTGGCATTGATTCTTAAATGTAGCACGAGATCAGAAAAGTCAGTTGTGTCTCTACAGGGTAATGTGAAGAATAATTGAGACAATAAATGCATTCTATGAGTGCTTTGTAGATGCCAACTTTTATTCAGTTATTATTTGAAGCAGTTATAGTAGTGGTGCAGGAAAACCAAGAAATATAGTTCTTCTTTCATTTCAATAACTGTGATTTGTAGAAAGTCTCTTAGCCTTCCATAACTTTGTTTTCTTCTGTGAAATCTCATAATGTCTTAGTACATGAAAAGTCAACAGGTTTCTTGGTTCCAAATGCTTGGATTATAAGGTGAACTTTCTAGAGGCATTAAAGCCATGACTGAAAGCACAGGCTAGAGTCTCACAGGCTTCAATTTGTATCTTGCCTCTGCCTCAGTTTCAAGGCACATATATCTCACTGCTTATCCATATCTTTTCCCTCTGCTTTTCTATAAGACTGCAATTTTCTTTTCCAGAACAGAACTGTAATCAACCCACCCCAGGTGAAAATCACAATTACTCCTACAGTTCTAATACCTCTAATATCACTACTCATTCTCTACTCAAACTATTACCCAATAGGCAAATTTACCATTGCCACCACCTTCTGCATTATTTTTGACTGCATTTACTGATCCTTTACACCTTGGCTTTCCTTCTTTTTCAGCCCTATGGTTAGAGTTGGGTAAGTGGAAGAAACCATAGAGTCTGAAAATTCTAGCTGTTTACTCTTTGGTTCTTTGCGAAACATATTTGCTGACCCTCATCTAAGAAAGTTATGACATACACATCCTTCAGTTTCTTGGTTTGCATTCCACCTGAGAATTTGTGGCATGTGTTTTCCTCCTCCATTTTCTGGTTGAGTTGTATTAAATTGTTTTAAGGTGAGATGTTTTTGGTGTGATAACCCTCCATAATGATATAGCAGTGAGCATGTGGGCAGGCTAGGTGAAGTGGAGCAGAAGGAGGGCAAGGCAGAATTCTCCACAGCCATGCCACAGCTGCTTTCTTGCTCCTAGGCTACCTATATTAAGTGTTTTATTATATATATATATATATATATATATATATATATATATATATATATATATATATATATATAATATTTTTGTAACACTTTTAAAACCATTGGTTGTTGTTGCCTGTGACTAGATGAAACAGACATAATATATAGTCTTATTAGTAAAATTGTGAAAAAATTGTTTGACTTCTCTAACCTTCAGATTATCTATCTGCTTCTCATTTTAATAATAATTATGATGATAGGTTATCAATATAAAGCTTTGTCTCAGTTATTTTTTGTGAAGTAAGCAAGTAATTGGAAGTTATTATTTTTATTTCCTAATAAGTCTATACATTATTTTAAATTTCTTTGAGTCTATGTCTATGTGGGCATATATTCACCAAATTAAGTACATTTATTTAGAAATGATTTGACAACCAGAACATGTATTTTAGCTGCAAACAAGAAAATATTTCCTCTGTAGATGTAGTTAATTTGATCATCTCTGTGGAAATAAATGTTTTGTATTTGAGTTGAGCTACAAATATTTTTGCTGAATGTTTTAGAAAACATATGCATCCATTTTTTAGAATATTGTCTCAAGCAAGCATTCAAATGTCATTTATGCTATTATGTAATGTTTACAATTTATAACAGAAAACAATATCAAAATTTTTTCTTTTTAAAAAATAAATGATATTAATAATAAAAAAATGATGGATACTAATTTGGGCAGGATCTGAGATCTAAATATAACATTGTTTTAGATATTTATTTCATGGTACTTAATCCATAAAACTTGTTAATGGCAATGCCATGTAATGATGGCTATTTGAAAGTACAAAATTCAAGAGATGTGTTCCTTAGTATTCCTATGATAAAGAATTCACAATTACTGCTTTTGACTGGGAGGACTTTAATACAAAAGTAGCCATATATTTTTTCCTGAGTTGTATTACATCAGGGATTTGAAAAAAATTATAATTATTTTAATACAAGTATATCTAAATTGTTAGCTGTAAAGAAATTTTTTCACAATATTCAGATGATCTGTTTATACCCAACCCCAACTAGGAATAAAGATATTCAAATAATGTATTGCTGCATTAAACCACCTCATGTCATGCAGGCATGAGATGTCCATAAAATGACTTAGTTTTCTAACCAAGTCACCTATCTGGGATTTCAAATTGGCCAATGAATCTCAATTATAATGTCATATTTTAAGCAGGCTATCTCAAGCCTCATAAAATTCAGGAAACAGAGATAGGTACGTGGCTTCTTGGAAATATAAGTGTTATGATTTAGATATTAATTTTCCCCCAGAAGCTTATGTAAGAGACAATGCAAGAAGGTTTAGATGTGAAATGATAAGTTCATGAGAGTTTTACCTATTCAGTAAATTAATCTTCTGATAAGGATTGAGTGGTAGCTAGAGGCAAGAACGGAATAGCAAAAGGAGAATTATCCATGGTGTCAGGTCTTTGGGGTTTATATTTTCTCTCGAATGAGCCAAGTACTGTCTGTTTCTTGGCAACATCTTTTCAGCTTCTTTTTTCCACCACACTCTACTGCCATTGTATTTTTTCTCATTCCAGACCCTGAGGAATGAAGTTAGCCATGTCTGCACTGAGACCTCTGAAACTTTGAGCCCCAAAATAAACTCTTCCTCCTCTAAAATTTTTCTTGTACTTAATTTTAGTCACAGCCATATAAAAGCTAAATAAAACAGTAAGATGCTTCCATATTTGGGTACCTAATTTTAGACTAATAGGCAATCTATGCAAGGCCTTACAAAGTTCAGATAAAGTTTTGACTCTGCATCAGAATTTCAAGATTCCTTTGAAAAGTTAAAATAGCATCATGACAGGACCTGCCATAGGCTAGTCTGGCACATATAAAATGGTAAGGCTATATACATATGAGAAACAATGTATACTTTTTGAAGATCTCATACAAACATTAAAGACATACTGTGATCAGTAACCTATGTGTCAGAAGACCTTGACCATACAGTTAAAAAGGGTTTTCCTTAATTTGGAGTATAGTTGTCACATTTTTAATAGCACAAAATATTGAGAAACCCACTCTCAATTACTTCTTTGGGGTAAAATACATATCAACAGAGTACTGTAGAAATGATAATTTTTTAAAAATCACATAGGAGGAAATATTCAATTGATACATAAATATATGAACACGAGTACAAAGCAACACTATTTGAGGAGCTAAAATTTAAGCCAACAGAGAGACTATTGTACACTTACCAGAAAGAAAAAAAAAAGAAGAAAACACACAGAAGAGACTAATTGTAACAGACATGTTAAGTGATTGGAATTGTCTAGCCTGCTCTGGCAAGGTAAAAGTTAATGACACTTTGAAAATGGGGTGGTAAACTATCTACTAAGGCATATACTATGGACCATTAATTCTAATCCCACACAGAACTGAAGTGGAACAAGCATTCTATAGAAATGCTCTAACTGACCCCCATCACTGTTGCCTTTACCACTGGGAACTAATCTGCCAGCTTCCACCACACTCTTCTGTCTAGGATTCTCCAACCTGGACACTGAGACCTAGTTTTCAAACAAATCTAAACACCACTTTAGCACAATGTCAGAGAAGGTCAACAGGTAGTGCTCTTTTAATGCCAGGGACCTGAAGAATAAGAAAATGAAGAATAATGCAAGCAGGAAAGACCAAAATAAAGAATGAGAATGAGAATGAGGAGAAAAAAATTGTCTGATAAGGATGTAGAAGGGAATAAATAGGATACAGAAGGTGAGGAAGAAGATAAATTGAAGCCCAGTTGGCATAAATTAGAAACTGTGGTGACAGTAGTAGAACCCTTCCAGTGGGTTTGGGAATGGGTTCCTCTTGGGTAATGAGAGTGAAAAAAAAGTGTGAACATTTTACCTGCTTGTAGCTTGGATAGCTGCTCCAGAGATGACACTTTTTAAAATTCAGGCTTTTTATTTTCACCTATCTAAATGCTGACCTGCTTGCTCTACCATTGTTACACCAGCTGACCTGTTCCATTTGAGATTTACCCTGGTTTCCAATTTCCTTTCTCCTCTTCTTTTCTCTTTTTATGCATCCTACCACTTATTCTCTTGGATCCTCTCTTAGCAGGCCCCAGCATTATGTCCTACCTTAGCCTCCTCCTTCTACATATCAGGATTTACCTCAATCCTCTTCTATCAGAGAACAGTGGGCTGATGTGAGGTCAGGGTTTAAAAGAACCAAACAGATTACCTCTTTTTATATTGAGTAAAAAAGGAGTAACCCTTCTTTTTTATTATTTGCTTTTTTGAAAGAAATGAATAGCCCTATATAGAAAACAAAAAGAGTAATCACCATTGGGGATTATGGAGGGGTTTTAAGAGGAAGAGAGAATGAAGTGATTTTCAGAACATCATTAATGTTCAATTTCTTGATGTAGAGAATAATACATGGTTTGTTTAATTTGTGATAATTCCAGGATCCCTATCAGTTTTATGTTTGCCTATTCTTACTGTGTTCAAGAATATCAGATTTATTAGGTAAAATATTGTAAAGGAGATTAAAATGTGGGATTTAAAGTAACTCTAGGAGTCATAGTAATGGACATGATAATTTTGTTGATTTTGATGCTGGTTTCATGGGTTTGTACATATACAATAAGATAAAAATATACACATAAGATATATACAGACAAATATGTGCCAATTAAACCTCCATAAGGCTGTCAAAAGTGGCATGCCTCTAAAGTCAAGTTTAAAAAAAACATAAATTAGTAAGCCATAAAATGACTAGGAATTTGTTAGTAAAATATTTATCTAAATATTTGGAAAAGTACATTTTAAATAACTAAGGGGAAAGAAAATCTAAACAATAGAGAAAAATTAGAAGCTATTGAAAATTAACATACATGAGAAGAACGTCAATGTTGGTTCTTTTAAAATGCAAATAAGCAGGGATGAGCCTGGGCCTCAGTAGAAGCACACTTGCCAGGCATGTGTGAGGTAATGGGTTCAGTTCACAGCACCACATAAAAATAAATATAATAAAGCTGTATCAACAGCTAAAAAAATTAAAAAGCAAATAAGCCACAGTAGTGGTGAAATCTTTTAATTTCAATGACTCAGAAATCTGAGGCAGAAGGATAATGATTTCAAAGCCTGTCTCAGAAACTCAGTGAGGCACTTAGAAATTCAGCAAGATCTCTTCTCTAAATAAAATACAATAAAGTGCTGGGGATGTGACTCATTTTTTAAGTGTAGACTTCATAATAAAATAGATAAGTGGAGAACTCCCGACAAAACCCTTTCTTGCTATTTAGGCAGTGGTACCTCATAGATGTTATAGTGTATGGAAGAAGAAAAATGGCATTCATTCCAAAAGACGATGTTAGAGTATTGAGACATCTGTGTGATAACATAATGCTATTGTGCCCTTCACTAATACCACATAACAGCTTATTTTCACATACTAAATATTGAATATAAGAATTAATAATAAATATTCTTTAATAGAAAAGAAAACACAAAGAATTCATAAGTTAACATAAATAAGAGGGACATACAATTTATATTTTGTGCACACCTGAAATATTCTGTACTCTGAAACCAATAGCAAGAGCATCACAATTCTAAAGTAAAACCACACGACTGAGCAAAACCCCATCTCATAATAAAATCATAAAAATAGTTCAGTATATAGCTCATTAATAGGACACCCTGAATTTAATCTCCAATATCACAAAAAATAATAAAAAATAAAATCACATCATTTACACAAATATTATTGATTAACATATGAAATAAATGCATTCTCAAAAAAATATAGAGTTTAAACTCTTATTATCAACTTTTAGAAAAATTTTGTTATTAAACTTACATGATACACTCCTACCGCATACAGAAACTAAATTTATAAAACTTGCACATATGAGGATACAATTATATTCCTTCAGATTTAAAACCCAGGGCATGTTTAATGTGAATGTACATTTAGGAAGAAATAAATAATATATTGGGGAAAATAATGACTATCGAAGCCAGATACTTTTATCATATTTCATTTAGTTTAACAAAAAATATGAAACACCAGGTACATTTTTTGTAGATGTCACATGAATGTTTCATTTTATATGTAAGCATATTATAAAAGGAAATGTGCACAGTTTGAGAAAATCAAAATACAGAAAGCACACAAAAGACTCAATGTACACCCTATTTATAGATGATAAAACTGTCATTATAAAGAAGACCATTTTCCCCAGGTTAACCTATAATACCTCATCAAAATTTTACCATACTTTGCTTTTTGTTAAAAAAAAAGTCAAAACAAAAATTTTAAAATTCTCTTAAAAGGTTAAATGTATATAAAATTTGTCAAGGACTTTCTGATATATAAGAGCAAAAGTACCAGCTGTCTTTACCTGACACTAATATATGTTATAAAATTAGAAATCACCATAGATAAACTCATATGCATATAAATCACACTTTTATTTTTAAGAGCAACAAATTTTTAGTGCACCAGCCAAGTGTAAGATCTTCTGTAGCCAAAGCACAGCTGTTAGAATTGCTACTATATAAAAGTTAAACAATTATATGAATGTGGAAGAAGGTAACACTTTCACAATATACGAGAATAGTAATTTAGTGGAGACATTTTTTTAAAGCAGTGGAATTTGAAATTTTCTTTCAGCTACTTTTCTGAGAAAATATACCTATTATATTTAGACTTATCTTTAACAAGAAAAGATCCAAATATTGACATGAACAAGACTCTCAAAAGACATAAAATATTCCAGCTGTGGGATCCTCATATCAGAAAGTTCTGAAATACAGTACCAAGAAAATACCAGAATGGGGAATGAGAACACTCTGACATAAATTTCACAAGAGGGATTCTCTGAACAAAGACACTTTGACAATGTGACTGCTTTTGGAGAGACAAAGAAAAAACAAAGAGACACATTTTTTTCAAAGGTTAAGTGATTCTTCTCCAATTTTCTATCATGTAAAATGTTCATAAACAAACAAAAAATCAAACATTGGATGTTGAGTTTTTCTAGGATACTGGGAATTTGAAAAAGAAGCATGGTAAGTCTGAGGTACATATCCAGTCCTTGTTTTAAAATTTGAGAAAAGTCTTTCTAACTTTCCCATTGTCTAACTTTCTCATGTTGACCTTGAAAATGTAATCTGTGCAATTATATGCATTTGTCATTGCACCCCACAAGGAAATCAATCCTTTAAAACATTTCATGCAGGGGCTGGGGATGTGGCTCAAGCGGTAGCGCGCTCGCCTAGCATGCGTGCAGCCCGGGTTCAATCCTCAGCAGCACCACATACCAACAAAGATGTTGTGTCCGCCAAGAACTAAGAAAAAAAATGAATAAATGTTAAAATTCTCTCTCTCTCTCTGTCCCCCTCTGTCTCTCACTCTCTCTTAAAAAAAATAAAATAAAATAAAACATTTCATGCAGCTTTTAGTAAAAACAAATAAAAATACTGGGCTCATTTTGTATTTAATATGTAAAAAGTAATTGATAATACCCGGAAAATGTGAAGTTGTCATTGGGAATGTGGGCACACGCATACACACACACACACACACACACACACACACACACACACACAATATTTAGTCTGGAAGACAGTGTTCTAGATTTGAAATTTTGCTTCTCATCAATTTAGAACATTCAAGAGTATGCAAGCATTGTGACACAAACCTATAGCACCAGAAACTCAGGAGACTGGGGCACAAATTCAATATCACACTCATCAATAGTCTCAAGATAAAAAAAAATCAAAAAGTACCAGGAGTGTAGCTAAGTGGTAAAGGTAATCTGGATTCAATATACAATACCATGATCTCCCAAAAAGAATAAGAAAACTCACGAAGAGGAAAAAACTAAGGCACCTACAGGCCACAGACCCCACCTCATGTAGAAAAAAAATCATATATTTCTGATTTTGAATTTTTTAAAATATACAACATATGTTTGAAAAAGATAGACAGAAATCAAAACAAGTTGAAAGAAAATGTGGAAACTTCCCAAGGCACAAAGGGAGCAGAATAGTAGAATGATGTCAGAGTACCATGCATATGTGATTTTTAAAACAAGCGAGGTGAAATTTAGAGGAGAAGCCAAAATGAGTACTTCCGGTTTTACAGGCTATCTTATTTATCTGTAATGTGCTTTAATTCATTTCACTTTAAATTGTATTTTGGATATATACATTATATATATACTCTATACCTCTTGAGGAAAGATGTTTTGTAGATTTCTAAAAGGAAAAATACATTTGATGCCCCCTTCTAATATCTCAGTTTACATTATTCTTATAGCTAATTTTAACTGAGTAATGATTTTCTTAAAATAATCATGTGATATTAGATAATAGTGGGCATAAATAAGACTATGATGAGAAAAGAAAAAATGTGATATAGAAATATAATATACTTTTAAATTGTTAGATTAAATTTTTCAACTTTTATATTTTGAAATAATTCTATTATTTTTTAAATTGTCAGATGATCTCAGTACTTACATGAGAATGATTCATGACTGAGAGCACACTTCATGGTAGATACCTAGCCTAGCCTGTGCCAGGCCTTGGGTTCCATTCACAATAGAAGGGAGGTGGAGAAGACAAGAGGGGGAGGGAGGATGGGGAGGAGGAGGGGGGCAGGGGTTAAAGAAGAAAAGGAGGAGAGGAAGAACTCAATTATTATTAGTTCAGATTTAGTGTAATTGATACTGATGACAGAAGTTTAAAGTCTAGCATGTTTTTTTCTTCACATTTAAAATTGCTGTCTGAATTTTTGACTCAGAACTAAATGAAACAAACACATAATAATTATTTGGATTCTAATTGATTTTAAAATATATTATTTTTATTTTCTATAGACACAAGCAGCAGCTGTAGAAGTTACAGAGTAGTTAAGAAAGACTAATTTTGCTTCAATAAAAAGTTAGATGCACATCAGAATTAGCAATCTGGAATCTGAAGGAAAATTCTAAGAAATACAACTGAAAGAATATAGGCACATTTGTATAGAAAAATCCAAATTTTATAAGTATCTCAAAACCTAGAATAAAAGATAGCAACCTAATCTCATTAATTTGTCTCTAGTGCATAACTTTGAGACAGGTTCCTGAGATCAATAGCATACAAAAGCTAACTAGACCATATAATTTGTTGAAGCAATGTTAGGAAATGAGTGTATTTTTGAAATATTTGTATAGAAAGTTTATCTCTCACCCCACTTTGCATTTTACATTTTTAAGTGAACTATCAACCTTTTTCCTTAGTTTTCTCCTATGTGAAATCTGGTCTACTTTTTGAAGTTTTCTAATTCAGATGGTTATATTTTGACCAAAATTTTTCTAAGTATTCCATTACATGGAAACATGAACAAGTTTAATGATTTTAAAATGATTATAACATAAACCCTTAGTTTCCAGTGTGGCTATAACTACACTCTGTGCAAATTCTGACACCTGATCGATTTACTGCTTTTATTTTAATCTTTGATATTATCCTTAGATGATACCTAGAAACAAAGTATTCTATATAGTTTTTTCCTCTCTACATTGTCATACTGGTGAAAAAGGGAAAGATAATCACAGGATAAAGGGAAATATAAATTAAAAAGTGGTTAAAAATATTCTCATAGTCAGTTTTGGGTCTTGTAAATTACAGAATAAATAGGCAGGAGTCTCTTAAACCCCTGGTAACAAATTCCTGAGCCTACTTTCTTGGCAGCAGCTTTAATCTATCTTGATCACCAACCCAACTATCTTGTTCTGCACCAGTGATTGTTGCTCTGAATTGGCTCAGTGCCAAATGCTTAATTTATCTAGGTAATGGGTAGAATGTACATATGGCAGTAGTAAATGCTTAAAAACATCTTTAAGTCCTTGAACTGTTTCTCTAAATATGAAGTTTCTAGCTTTACTAAAATTTTCTGGTTGCATATTTTTAAGAAAACCATGATAATTTAATACACTTTCAACATATTAAAATGGCTTTGGTATTCAAATAAACTATGGTATAGATCATCTGCTCTATTTATCTTTAAAATACCATTATTTCTAATGGCATCCTCAAGAATCTTCCAAAGAGAGTCTTTCAAGGAGGCAGTATTGTTACTTGAAAAATCATACATCTCTGATTGCTGTCTCTCATCCACCTACATTGCTTTACTTACAAGTTTGAAGCCTTCCTAGAATTATGTACAATTCTTTTGAGTAAGTAAAAACATATAATTGCATGCATTACCTCTTCTCTCACTCTTTATATTGTGTGTAACCTTACTGTAATCTCAGTGTCTACTTAGAATTTCCACCTGCTCTTTTTTTTAAATTTATTCTTATTTTTTTATTGGTTGTTCACAACATTACAAAGCTCTTGACATATCATATTTCATACATTAGATTGAAGTGGGTTATGAACTCCCAATTTTACCCCAAATGCAGATTGCAGAATCACGTCGGTTACACATCCACAATTTTACATAATGCCCAATTAGTAATTGTTGTATTCTACTACCTTTCCTATCCCCTACTATCCCCCCTCCCCTCCCCTCCCATCTTCTCTCTCTACCCCATCTACTGTAATTCATTACTCTCCTTGTTTATTTTCCCATTCCCCTCACAACCTCTTATATGTAATTTTGTTTAGCAATGAGGGTCTCCCTTCATTTCCATGCAATTTCCCTTTTCTCTCCCTTTCCCTCCCATCTCATGTCTCTGTTTAATGTTAGTCTTTTCTTCCTGCTCTTCCTCCCTGCTCTGTTCATAGTTGCTCTCATTATATCAAAGACGACATTTGGTATTTGTTTTTTAGGGATTGACTGGCTTCACTAAGCATAATCTGCTCTAGTGCCATCCATTTCCCTGCAAATTCTATTATTTTGTCATTTTTTATTGCTGCATAGTACTCCATTGTGTATAGATGCCACATTTTTTTTATCCATTCATTTATTGAAGGGCATCTGGGTTGGTTCCATAGTCTAGCTATTGTGAATTGTTCTGCTATAAACATCGATATGGCAGCATCTCTGTAGCATGCTCTTTTAAGGTCTTCAGGGAATAGTCTGAGAAGGGCAATAGCAGGGTTAAATGGTGGTTCCATTCCTAGCTTTCCCAGGAATCTCCAAACTGCTTTCCAACTTGGCCGCACCAATTTGCAGTCCAACCAGCAATGTACAAGAGTACCCTTTTCTCCACATCCTCGCCAGCACTTTTTGTTGTTTGACTTCATAGTGGCTGCCAATCTTACTGGAGTGAGATGGTATCTTAGGGTGGTTTTGATTTGCATTTCTCTGACTGCCAGAGATGGTGAGCATTTTTTTATGTACTTGTTGATTGATTGTATATCCTCCTCTGAGAAGTGTCTGTTCAGGTCCTTGGGCCATTTGTTGATTGGGTTATTTGTTATCTTGTTGTTTAATTTTTTGTGTTCTTTGTATACTCTGAATATTAGGGCTCTATCTGAAGTGTGAGGAGTAAAAATTTGTTCCCAGGATGTAGGCTCCCTATTTACCTCTCTTATTGTATCTCTTGCTGAGAAAAAACTTTTTAGTTTAAGTAAGTCCCATTTGTTGATTCTTGTTATTAACTCTTGCGCTATGGGTGTCCTATTAAGGAATTTGGAGCCCGACCCCACAATGTATAGATCGGAGCCAACTTTTTCTTCTATCAGACGCAGAGTCTCTGATTTGATATCAAGTTCCTTGATCCATTTAGAGTTAACTTTTGTGCATGGTGAGAGGAAGGGATTCAGTTTCATTTTGTTGCATATGGATTTCCAGTTTTCCCAACACCATTTGTTGAAGATGCTATCCTTCCTCCATTGCATGCTTTTAGCCCCTTTATCAAATATAAGATAGTTGTAACTTTGTGGATTAGTCTCTATGTCCTCTATTCTATACCATTGGTCCACCCGCCTGTTTTGGTACCAGTACCATGCTGTTTTTGTCACTATTGCTCTGTAATATAGTTTGAAATCTGGTATCGCTATACCACCTGATTCACACTTCCTGCTTAGAATTGCTTTTGCTATTCTGGGTCTTTTATTTTTCCATATGAATTTCATGGTTGCTTTATCTATTTCTACAAGAAATGCCATTGGGATTTTGATTGGCATTGCATTAAACCTATAAAGAACTTTTGGTAATATCGCCATTTTGATAATGTTAGTTCTGCCTATCCATGAACAGGGTATATTTTTCCATCTTCTAAGATCTTCTTCTACTTCTCTCTTTAGGGTTCTTTAGTTTTCATTGTATAAATCTTTCACCTCTTTTGTTAGGTTGATTCCCAAGTATTTTATTTTTTTTGGAGGATATTGTGAATGGAGTGTTTTTCCTCATTTCCGTTTCAGAAGATTTGTCGCTGATATACAGAAATGCCTTTGATTTATGCGTGTTGATTTTATATCCTGCCACTTTGCTGAATTCATTTATTAGTTCTAGTAGTTTTTTTGTAGACCCTTTTGGGTCTTCTAAGTATAGAATCATGTCATCTGAAAATAGTGATAATTTAAGTTCTTCTTTTCCTATTTTTATGCCTTTAATTTCTTTCGTCTGTCTAATTGCTCTGGCCAGTGTTTCGAGAACTATATTGAATAGAAGTTGTGATAGAGGGAATCCCTGTCTTGTTCCAGATTTTAGAGGGAATCCCTTCAACTTTTGTCCATTCAGAATGATGCTAGCCTGAGGCTTAGCATAAAAACCTTTTACAATGTCAAGGTACTTCCTATTATCCCAAGTTTTTCAAGTGTTTTGAACATTAAGGGATGCTGTACTTTGTCGAATGCTTTCTCTGCATCTATTGAGATAATCATATGGTTCTTATCTTTAAGTCTATTGATGTAGTTAATAACATTTATTGATTTCCATATATTGAACCATCCTTGCATCCCAGGGATGAATCCTACTTGATCATGGTGCACAATTTTTTTGATGGGTTTTTGTATTTGATTCGCCAGAAGATTATTGAGAATTTTTGCATCTAGGTTCATTAGAGATATTGGTCTGTACTTTTCTTTCTTTGAGGTGTCTTTGTCTGGTTTCGGAATCAGGGTGATGTTGGCCTCATAGAATGAATTTGGAAGAGCTCCCTCTTTTTCTATTTCCTGAAATAACTTGAAAAGTATTGGTATTAATTCTTCTTTAAAGGTTTTGTAAAACTCCGCTGTATACCCACCTGGTCCTGGGCTTTTCTTGGTTGGTAGTTTTTGATGGCTTCTTCAATTTTATCCATTGATATTGGTCTGTTCAAATTGTGTGTATCCTCCTGACTCAGTCTGGGCAAATCATATGACTTAAGAAATTTATCGATGTCTTCACTATCTTCTATTTTATTGGAATATAGGTTTTCAAAATAATTTCTAATTGTCTTCTGTATTTCTGTAGCATCTGTTGTGATATTGCCTTTTTCATCCCGTATGTTAGTAATTTGAGTTCTCTCTCTTCTTCTCTTCGTTAGCATGGCTAAAGGTCTGTTGATCATATTTATTTTTTCGAAGAACCAACTTTATTTTTGTTAATTTTTTCAATAGTTTCTTTTGTTTCAATTTCATTGATTTCTGCTCTGATTTTAATTATTTCTTGCCTTCTGCTACATTTGCTGTTGTTTTGCTCTTCTTTTTCTAGGGCTTTGAGATTAAGTGTGAGCTCATTTATTTGTTGGTTTTCTCTTTTATTGAGGAATGACCACCAGGCAATGAATTTTCCTTTTAAAACTGCTTTCATTGTGTCCCATAGATTCCGATATGTTGTGTCTGTATTTTCATTTGTCTCTAAGAATTTTTTTATTTTCTTTTTTATGTCTTCTGTAACCCATTGATCATTAAGTAACATATTGTTCATTTTACATGTGATGTAGGATTTTTCCTTCCTTTTTTTATCATTGATTTCCAGTTTCATTCCATTATGATCAGATAAAATGCATGGTATTATCTCCACCCATTTATATTTACTGAGGGTTGCCCTATGGCATAATATATGGTCTATTTTTGAGAAGGATCCATGTGCTGCTGAGGAAAAAGTATATTCATTTGATGATGGTTGATATATTCTATATATGTCAGTTAAGTCTAGGTTATTGATTGTGGTATTGAGTTCTATAGTTTCTTTATTCAACTTTTGTTTGGAGGATCTGTCCAATGGTGAGAGAGGTGTTTTGAAGTAACCCATAATTATTGTGTTGTGGTCTATTTGATTCTTGAGCTTGAGGGGAATTTGTTTTATGAATGTCGCAGCGCCATTATTTGGTGCATAAATATTGATAATTGTTATGTCTTGTTGGTGAATGGTTTCTTTTAACAGTATATAATGTCCTTTTTTATCCCTTTTGATTAACTTAGTCTTGAAGTCAATTTTATTCGATATGAGGATGGCCACCCCTGCTTGCTTACGACGACCGTGTGCGTGGTATATTTTTTCCCATCTTTTAACCTTCAGCCTGTGTATGTCTTTTCCAATCAGATGTGTCTCCTGGAGGCAACATATTGTTGGATTTGTTTTTTTAATCCATGATACCAGCATATGTCACTTTATTGGAGAGTTTAAGCCATTAACATTCAGAGTTACTATTGATATATGGTTTGTACTTCCATCCATGTTTGATTATTTATTATTTCTTTAAAAAATTTACTTTGTTTCTCCATGATTATCTTTCCCCTCACTCTCTGTCTTTACCGAGGCACTTCCCTCTGATGGTTTTGGTTATTGTTTTTTATTTCTTCTTCGTGTAGTGTTTTGCTCAAAATGCTTTGCAATGCTGGTTTTCTGGCTGCAAATTCTTTTAACTTTTGTTTATCATGAAAGATTTTTATTTCGTTGTCATACCTGAAGCTTAATTTTGCTGGATACAGAATTCTTGGTTGGCATCCATTGTCTTTCAGTGTTTGAAATACATTGTTCCATGACCTTCTTGCTTTCAGTGTCTGTGATGAAAAATCCGTTGTTAACCTTATTGGTTTACCCCTGAATGTAATCTGTCTCCTTTCTCTTTTAGCTTTTAATATTTTCTCTTTGTTATGTATATTGGATATCTTCATAACAATGTGTCTTGGCATTGGTCTACTGTGATTTTTTGTGCTCGGTGTCCTGTATGCATCTTCAATTTGTATATCTGTTTCCTTTTATATTTCTGGAAAGTTTTCTGTAATTATTTCATTCAGCAGGTTACTCATTCCCTTGGTTTGAATTTCTGTACCTTCTTCTATCCCAATGACTCATAAGTTTGTTTTTTTTATGTTATCCCATAACTCTTGGATGTTTTTCTCGTGATTTTTTACCAGCCTTTCTGAGTTGGCTAGACTCTTTTAAGATGATATATTTTGTCTTCATTATCTTACGTTCTGGCTTCTACTTGCTCCACTCTGTTAGTGATACTCTCAATTGAGTTTTTAATTTGGTTTATCATTTCATTCATTTCTAGAATTATTGGTTGATTATTTTTTTATAATCTCTATCTCCTGATAAATATGCTTAACTTCTTCTTTTATCTGTTTATGTAATTCATTCTCAATGTGTTCTTTTGCTGCTTGAATTTGCTGTCTCGTATCCTCTTTAAGGTTCCATTCCATCTGTCTAAGGTGTTCCTTGAGTTCTTTATATGACAATTTTTCTGATGACTCTAGGTTTTCCTGAATATTTAGGCTATCCTGCATTGTTTGTACTCCTTTTCTTCATTGGTTTTTAAAGCTGCTCATGTTACTTCCTGTTCTGTTTGACTGCTGAGTTACTGTTTACTCCTATAAATTTATTTGATACTTGGGAGGAAAGGTATTAGAAGGGAAGGGAAGAAGTCACTAAAGAGTATGAGAGTAAGCAGGTAGAATTCAAGGAAGGGGGGATAAGATAATTGAAAAGAAATGAAAAGACAAAAGAAAAAAAATAGGAAATAGAAAAAGAAAAAAAAATTTTAAATAATTTAAAAAAATTAAAATTAAAATTGGAAGAAAAAAAATTTAAAAAAATTTAAAAAACAAAAAAGAAAAATATAAATGAAAGAAAACCCCAAATCAAAATTAAAAAAACAACAACAACAACAAAAAAAAAAAAAACTAATAAATGCAGTCTTAGAGTTTGATTAACTTCTCTTTCAGTAGATGGCTCTGTGCCCACCAGGCCAAGTTTCTCCTATCAATACGTGGGAACCAATCACTGTGCAGCAGCTCCTCCTTCCAGACTGGGCGAGTCTCCAATCCTGGGTGCATAGGGCCTCCTCTTGTGTGTAGTCACTTCCCCACTTTTCCTCCAGCCAGGCCCCTCTCACCGGTGCTGCTCACCACAATACTGGCTACACGCCAGGTCTATTGCTCCTGGGAGCCATGTTGTCATAAATGACTGGGCACACTCTTCCAGTTTGCCATTCCCTCAGACCCTAAGTTTGTAGAGCTTGGGGCTGAGAATCCTCAGCGAATTTTACTGCCCCTCCGGTAGCCACACCCCCGGTAGCTGGTGCAAGAGACCTCAGCTCTCAGCACTGGTGGGAGTGGTAGTTGCGAGCCGAGCCGAGGGTCCCGCGCCACCTCTAATTCCCTCGGTCTGGCTACCGTGCTCACGGGAGAACTGGGAGGGGCCCTTACGGGAGAGCTGGAATTGGCCCTTAAGGTTTCCCCGATGTGTGGAGAGGGAAGGCTAGGGAATTACACACCTGTAGCCGCAGGTTTTAATGAAGTTATCTCCTCAGCCGCAGTCTGATGACGTCAGTTCTCTGCCATGGTGGTATCTCTTGCAAATGGCGACAGTTTGTTTCCCTTTGCCGGGTGACCAATGCAACGGGTAGGTCCTTACTGTCTCTCCCAAGCCCCTTTTCAAACCTGTGGCCACTACCTATGAAGGCTCGGTTGGCATTTACCTCCGTAGGATCAGAAGGGCTGACCGGTTGTTTCAGCTGGATGGATTAGTGCTGAGTCACAGCTGTTTGTCTGCGGGAAGCAGGCAATCGGGAGCTTGAATTCAGCCGATCCGGGTTCAGTGTGTGTTCTGAGAGGCCTAGACTGCTCGCCCCAGATCCACGTCAGCTCAGCATTGCCTAGTGATCTTGAGCAAACAGATTTAGGCTGTTTACGACTCCCTATGCCTGCACAGCTGAAGAGGTCAGAGACTTGATCTCTCCATGCCCGCCGCCATGTTGGAATCCCTCCACCTGCTTTTTTTAAAGATATTTTATTTAGTTGTAAATAAACACAATACTTTTATTTTGATTATTTATTTTATGTGGTGCTAGGATTGAATCCAATGCCTCACAGGTTTAGGCATGTACTCTAAAACTGCACCACAATACTTTCACTAACTCTTCTGGCAACTTTTAAATTATTCTTTTTTTGATGAAAATTTTAATAGTGTATTTAGATACACATAATATTGAGGTTAATTTTGACATAATTTAACAAGCAGAAACTATAAAGTGCTCTAATTCAATGACCAGTACTTCCACTTTATCGTCCCTGCTTCCCATGTGTTCTCTTTCTTTTTCTCTATCTCTTTCTTCTTCTGATCTATCCTACAGATATTTGCATTTTTAGTGGATTATCGATATACATGAAGATGAAATTCAGTGTTGTATGTTCATATGCATACAAAGAAAAAAAATTATTAGATTCATTCCACTATTCAACATTGAGTGCTTTCCCCAAATTTCTGGGTTGGTTTGGGGTAAGGATTAGGGTTAGAGTTAGGGTTGCATTTTTTAACAGAAGCCCTTCAGTATATCTATGGGATTGTCTTGATTCTAAGATTTCATGTGGGGATGTCAAATCTTATATCAACAATGATGGGCTATTTTTTTAAAAGCTGACAAGAAAAACAATGTTCAATTATGTTGAACCCATTTCAAGATACTTCCATAATATTTAATCATTTTTTAATCAGAAAAAATATTACAATAATGAAATATCTGTTTGAAAATAAAAAATAAAAGCCTCTTGCTTTCATTGTGTGTTATTATTGTTATAATACCCATTTTATGGCTTCTTCATTTAGAGTTTCCATGATGTTTTTGATGTTGTGTGTTTGTTTGTTTTGGTACCAGGGATTGAATTCAGGGGCACTTGACCTCTAAGCCATATTCCCAGAACTACTTTGTGTTTATTTAGAGACAGGGTCTCACTGAGTTACTTAGAGCCCCACAGTTGCTAAGGCTGGCATGAACTCAAGATCCTCCTGTATCAGCCTCTTCAGCCACTGGGATTACAGGTGATCAATAGCACACCCTGCTTCCATGGCATTTTGATGGTCTTCATAAAACACAGTGAAGCCATGCATGTCTATTTTAAATATGGCCTCAACCTTAATCACTTATTTGGATTGTTGACCTAAAAAAATCACAGAACAAATCTAAATTTTATAAAGAAAGTGCTGCATTCAAATAGGTTTGACAGAAAGAATTAAGTTTTAATACAAAAAAAGAATGTAATTTAATAACATATATGTGTTATCTTGTTTACATAAATATATTTCAGAAAAAATGAAAGAATCAGATTTGAAGTGCTTGAGATTCATGAAATTGAATGACCATGTACAAAAAGACAATAAAATTCAGTTGTTATGCAGGCTACAAAGTATAAGTTGTTCTTATTAGTCCTTACCAGAAAAATGAGATAATTGATTATTTTACAAAACAGTGATAAATAGTGTGTAAATGTAGAAACAATGCAAAGGGAGATCAATTATTGTCTAATAATTTCTGAGAGAAAGTGATGTTTATTTTTTAACTTATTAATAAACTAGTTTACTTAAAAATTAATTTAATAGTTTCTAGATTTTCTTATGGAACATTAATTGTCCATACCATGCTGCCTTAATAAGAGAGTGTAAAAAACACTGTTCTATCAAGAAACAATAATATGTCTTCTTAATTACTGTAGAATGCCTTCAAAGGTAAAGGGAGAGGAAGAGAGGGAAAAAATGTACTAGAGATAAAGATCAAATTATTTTTAAGTGAATCTGTGAATATTTAATAATTAATTCCACTATTATGTATAATTAAATGCACCAGTAAGCATTTTGTTTAAAATAATTTCACTTTAAAAAAAGAAAAAAAAAGAAAAACAAGAATGGGAATTCTGTCAATAAAAATCATTTGTTTTCATTCATGTGTAAAGGAATTGGGTATAACATTATTATTATCACTACAATATAATACTATGATCAGTAATCTATTTCTGACCCTGTTTGGGGAATTAATAAGTGAACAACTTTTATACAAAGAACACTCTACATAATGACACTTATACAAGAGTTGACATATTTTCACACATTTCTCATCAAGTGCACACCTATAATGAACCAAATGCTTCAAAAATTTTGGTCATAACTTCTGAGAAGAAATCAATTACAATTAAAGATCTATGTATTTTTTCCAAGTCTGAAAATCAATGTATAAAAGATCGTAAGTTTGAAACTCCCTCTTTTTTCACTTCTGCCCCACTATGAAACTCTCACCCTGCATGCTGAAATTCTTCTGTGGAAAACAACAGCATCACCCATTTTCTATGATTCAGTTTTTATTGAGATGTTTTCAAACTGTCTAAATGCTAACATTTAAACTTCATTCAACAAGCAAATGGTCAACACTAATTTGGTGAATCTAAATATCACATTAATGATAGATTATTTGTATTTTATAAAATGTATCCCTGAATATGGATCCAAAGATTTAGGAAACATTACTTTGGTATTCCATTACTATATTCACTAATGTGTTAATTTATTAGAATTATTATACTGCCATCAAACACACAGCCTTTCAATTTTTAGCATTAATTTGAAGCATTGACTTAAGACTTGTTTCTAATAAAATCAGTGTTTGCTTAATACTTTTTTTCTTTTCTCGTTGTTTATACAATCTTGGAAAATAATAGTGAAGTTTCAGTTTCTAATATAAAGTACTTTTGTTCACTGAATAATTTTAAAGTGAATTGTTGACATATGCTGTCATTCATGATATTTTTAGTATTTTCTACAGGTCAGAACATGCTACATAACTACAATACAACCTTCATTCCTTATGAATATGTTTTTCAAATGTTACCAAGTAACAGAATACTTGTTAATCATATCAGTTTTATAAAAAAATGCTGTATTGTAGTTATCTAGCATGATCTGATTGTAGTAAAAACTAAATGTATCATGGATGATGTCATATGTCAGCAATTCACTTTAAAATGTTTCAGTGGACAAAAGTACTTTTATTAGAACCTTCAAATTTACTATTATATTTCAAGATTATATGAAGAAAAAAGGCAAAAAACATTAAGCAATTGCTTTTTCTCAAATCAATAATAATACATTCTATCACAATGCCTTCAACCACTTAATCCTCAAATCATTTTCATTCATTGCTAGTAACCTGATATTGTCCTTTATGGCAAAATATTTTATTCAGAGGCATGAAATGAAATTTATTGTTGTATTTTAGAAATGCCTTCAGATTCAAATGGTTCTTAGTCTCTTCTTTACCTTTGAATCTTTTCAGGAAGAAAGCATGTAGAGTGTGCTTAAAATAGATTTTCTGATTTCTTTATGATTGAATCTAGATTACACGTTTTTTGTCAAGTGTATCACAAAATCAATTCTCTTATTTTCTGTTTGAGTCACATCATGTGACATATAATATCCTCATTACTGCTGATGTTAATATTGGTTATTAAGGTGATATTTGCAGTATTTTACTTTATAATTAAATTTTTTGTAGGGAGAGAGTTTGAGACTATCAATATCTTTGTAATCATCCACCACTAAATTTTTTATTTAATTATACCTGTAGAGATCCACAGTTTATTTTATTGAGTATCCTTTACTTTTTAACATTTTAAAGAAATATTTTTCTTTCACAAATATTCTCTTTTGACAGTTTCAGATTTATAGAAAATTTATAATAGTAGTGCAAAAAATCCCTAGGAAACATTTCTCAAATGTTTTTCTTTTCTTTTTTTTTTATTGTTGGTCGTTCAAAACATTACATAGTTCTTAATATATCATATTTCACAGTTTGATTCAAGTGGGTTATGAACTCCCAATTTTATCCCGTATAAAGATTGCTGTATCACATCAGTTACCCTTCCATTGATTTACATACTGCCGTTCTAGTGACTGATGTAGTTTGCTGTCTATCCTATACTCTACTATCCCCCCTCCCTTCTCCTCCCCTCCCCTTTTCTCTCTCTACCCCCTCTATTGTAAATCATTTCTTCCTCACTTGTATTATCTTGTTTTACCCCTCCTTTCCTCTTATATGTAATTTTGTATAACCCTGAGGATCACCTTCCATTTCCATGTGATTTCCCTTCTCACTCCCTTTCCCGCCTACCTCTCATCCCTGTTTAATGTTAATCTTCTTCTCAAGCTCTTCGTCCCTACCCTGTCCTTGGTTACTCCCCTTATATCAAAGGAGTCATTTGGTGTTTGTTTTTTAAAGATTGGCTAGCTTCACTTAGCATAATCTGCTCTAATGTAATCCATTTCCCTCCAAATTCTATGATTTTGTCATTTTTTAATGCAGAGTAATACTCCATTGTGTATAAATGCCACATTTTTTATCCATTCATCTGTTGAAGGGCCTCAAGGTTGGTTCCACAATCTTGCTATCGTGAATTGTGCTGCTATGAACATCAATGTAGCAGTGTCCCTGTAGCATGCTCTTATTAGGTCTTTAGGGAATAGACCGAGAAGGGGAATAGCTGGGTCAAATGGTGGTTCCATTCCCAGCTTTCCAAGAAATCTCCATACTGCTTTCCAAATTGGCTGCACCAATTTGCAGTCCCACCAACAATGAACAAGTGTACCCTTTTCCCCGCATCCTCTCCAGCACTTGTTGTTGTTGGACTTCATGATGGCTGCCAATCTTACTGGAGTGAGATGGTATCTTAGGGTGGTTTTGATTTGCATTTCTCTGACTGCTAGAGATGGTGAGCATGTTTCCATGTACTTATTGATTGATTGTATGTCTTCCTCTGAGAAGTGTCTGTTCAGGTCCTTGGCCCATTTATTGATTGGGTTATTTGTTATCTTATGGTCTAATTTTTTGAGTTCTTTGTATACTCTGGATATTAGGGATCTATCTGAAGTGTGTGGAGTAAAGATTTGTTCCCAGGATGTAGGCTCCCTGTTTATCTCTCTTATTGTTTCTTTTTTTTTTTTCCCAAAGTATTTATTTATTTTTTTTTCTTTTCTTTTTTTTTTATTGTTGGTCGTTCAAAACATTACACAGTTCTTAATACATCATCTTTCACAGTTTGATTCAAGTGGGTTATGAACTCCCAACTTTACCCCGTATACAAATTGCTGTATCACATCAGTTACCCTTCCATTGATTGACATATTGCTTTTCTTATTGTTTCTTTTGCTGAGAAAAAACTTTTCAGTTTGAGTAAGTCCCATTTGTTGATTCTACTTAACTCTTGCGCTATGGGTGTCCTCTTAAGAAATTTGGATACCGACCCCACAGTAAGTAGATCATAGCCAACTTTTTCTTCTATCAGATGCCATGTCTCTGATTTAATATCAAGCTCCTTGATCCATTTTGAGTTAACTTTTGTGCATGGCGAGAGAAAGGGATTCAGATTCATTTTGATGCAAATGGATTTCCAGTTTTTCCAGCACCATTTGTTGAAGATGCTATCCTTCCTCTATTGCATGCTTTTAGCCCCTTTATCAAATATAAGATAGTTGTAGTTTTGTGAATTGGTTACTGTGTCCTCTATTCTGTACCATTGGTCCACCCGCCTGTTTTGGTATCAGTACAATGCTGTTTTTGTTATTATTGCTCTGTAATACAGTTTGAAGTCTGGTATCGCTATACCGCCTGATTCACACCTCCTGCTTAGCATTGTTTTTGCTATTCTGGGTCTTTTATTATTCCATATGAATTTAATGATTGTTTTATCTATTTCTACAAGGAATGCTGTTGGGATTTTGATTGGCATTGCATTGAACTTATAGAGGACTTTTGGTAATATCTCCATTTTGATAATGTTAGTTCTGCCTATCCATCAACAGGGTATATTTTTCCATCTTCTAAGGTCTTCTTCAATATCTCTCTTTAGGGTTCTGTAGTTTTCATTGTATAAGTCTTTCACCTCTTTTGTTAGGTTGATTCCCAAGTATTTTATTTTTTGGGGGGATATTCTGAATGGCGTAGTTGTCCTCATTTCCATTTCAGAGGATTTGTCGCTGATATACAGGAATGCATTTGATTTATGTGTGTTGATCTTATATCCTGCCACTTTGCTGAATTCATTTATTAGCTCTAGTAGTTTCTTTGTAGACCCTTTTGGGTCTGCTAGGTATAGAATCATGTCATCTGCAAATAGTGATAATTTAAGTTCTTCTTTTCCTATTTTTATGCCTTTAATATCTTTCGTCTGTCTAATTGCTCTGGCCAGTGTTTCGAGGACTATGTTGAACAGAAGTGGTGAGAGAGGGCATCCCTGTCTTGTACGAGATCTTAGAGGGAATGCCTTCAATTTTTCTCCATTCAGAATGATGCTGGCCTGTGGCTTATCATAGATTGCTTTTACAATGTATGATCCTGTTATCCCTAATTTTTCTACAGTTTTAAACATAAAGGGATGCTGTACTTTGTCAAATGCTTTTTCTGCATCTATCGAGATGATCATATGATTCTTATTTTTAAGTCTATTGATGTGGTGAATCACATTTATTGATTTCCTTATATTGAACCACCCTTGCATCCCAGGAATGAATCCTACTTGATCATGGTGTATAATTTTTTTGATATGTTTTTGAATCAATTCACCAGAATTTTATTGAGGATTTTTGCATCTAGGTTCATTAGAGATATTGGTCTGTAGTTTTCTTTCTTTGAAGTGTCTTTGTCTGGTTTGGGCATCAGGGTGATGTTAGCCTCGTAGAATGTATTTGGAAGTTCTCCCTCTTTTTCTATTTTCTGAAATAGCTTTAAAAGTATTGGTGTTAGTTCCTCTTTAAAGGTTTTGTAAAACTCTGCTGTATACCCATCCAGTCCTGGGCTTTTCTTAGTTGGTAGTCTTTTGATGGTTTCTTCTATTTCCTCTATTGTTATTGGTCTGTTTAGATTGTCTATATCCTCCTGACTCAATCTGGGCAGATCTTAAGACTTAAGAAATTTATCTATGCCTTCACTATCTTCTATTTTATTGGAGTATAAAGATTCAAAATAATTTCTGATTATCTTCGGTGTTTCTGAAGTGTCTGTTGTAATATTGCCTTTTTCATCCTGTACACTAGTAATTTGGGTTCTCTCTCTTCTTCTCTTTGTTAGCATGGCTAAGGGTCTGTCAATTTTATTTATTTTTTCAAAGAACCAACTTTTAGTTTTGTCATTTTTTTAATTGTTTCTTTTGTTTTGATTTCATTAATTTCACCTCTGATTTTAATTATTTCTTGCCTTCTACTTCTTTTGCTGTTGTTTTGCTATTCTTTTTCTAGGATTTTGAGATGAAGTATGAGATCATTTATTTGTTGGTTTTTCTTTTTTTGAGGAATAAACTCCAAGCAATGAGTTTTCCTCTTAGAACTGCTTTCAGTGTGTCCCATAGATTTCGATATGTTGTGTCTGTGTTTTTATTTAACTCTAAGAAGTTTTTAATTTCCTCCTTGATGTCTTCTAAAACCCATTGATCATTCAGTAATCTATTGTTCATTCTCCAAGTGACACGTGATTTTTCCTTCCTTTTTTTTTCATTGATTTTCAGTTTCATTCCATTATGATCAGATAAGATGCATGGTATTATCTCTACTCTTTTATATTGTCTAAGAGTTGCCCTGTGACATAATATATGATCTATTTTTGAGAAGGTTTCATGTGCTGCTGAGAAAAAAGTGTAGCTACTTGATTTTGGGTGGTATAGTCTATATATGTCAATTAAGTCTAGGTTGTTAATTGTGTTATTGAGTTCTATAGTTTCCTTATTCAACTTTTGTTTGGACGATCTGTCCAGTGGTGAGAAAGGTGTGTTGAAGTCTCCCATGATTTTTGTATGGTGGTCTATTAGACTCTTGAACTTGAGACGAGTTTGCTTGACAAACATAGCTGCACCATTATTTGGGGCATATATATATTTATGATTGTTATATCTTGTTGGTGTATGGTTCCCTTGAGCAGTATGAAGTGTCCTTCTTTATCCCTTTTGATTAACTTTGGCTTGAAATCTACTTTATTAGATATGAGTATGGACACTCCTGCTTGTTTCCACAGTCCATATAAGTGGTATAATTTTTTCCAACCTTTCACCTTCAGTCTATGTATATCTTTTCCTATCAGATGCGTCTCCTGTAGGCAGCATATTGTTGGTTTTGTTTTGTGATCCATTCAACTAGCCTGTGTCTCTTAATTGGTGAGTTTAAGCCATTCACATTTAGGGTTATTATTGAGATATGGTTTTGTTCTTCCAGCCATATTTGTTTATTAATGTTACTAAACCTGATTTGTTTTCCTCTTTGATTACTTTCCCCCCTTTACTGTCCTACCTCCCACTGTTGGTTTTCAATGTTATTTTTCATTTTCTCTTTCTGTAATGTTTTGCCAAGTATTTTTTGAAGAGATGGTTTTCTAGCTGCAAATTCTTTTAACTTTTGTTTTTCATGGAAGGTTTTAATTTCATCTTCCATCCTGAAGCTTAATTTCGCCGGATACACGATTCTTGGTTGGAACCCATTTCTTTCAGTGTTTGAAATATGTTATTCCAGGATCTTCTAGCTTTCAGAGTCTGTGTTGAGAGATCAGCTGTTATCCTGATTGGTTTACCCCTAAATGTAATCTGCTTCCTTTCTCTTGTAGCTTTTAAAATTCTCTCCTTATTCTGTATGTTGGACATCTTCATTATAATGTGTCTAGGTGTGGATCTCTTATGATTTTGCACATTCGGTGTCCTGTAGGCTTCTAGGATTTGGGATTCTGTCTCATTCTTCAAGTCTGGGAAGTTTTCTCATATTATTTCACTGAATAATTGTTTATTCCTTTGGTTTGGAGCTCTGTGCCTTCCTGTATCCCAATGACTCTTAAGTTTGGTCTTTTAATATTATCCCATAATTCTTGGATGTTCTGCTCATGGTTTCTTAGCAGACTTGCTGAGCTGTCTATGTTCTTTTCAAGTTGAAATACTTTGTCTTCATTGTCTGTTGTTCTATCTTCTAAGTGATCTACTCTGCTGGTAGTATTCTCAATTGAGTTTTTAAGTTGGTTTATTGCTTCCTGGATTTCTAGGATTTCTATTTGTTTGTTTTTTATTACCTCTATCTTACTGTGAAATTGACCTTTTACTTCCTGGATTTGTTTATGTAGTTCCTTGTCAATGTGATCTTTCATTGTCTGATTTTGCTGTCTCATGTCTTCCTTGAGACTCCAGATCATCTGAAGCATGTATATCCTGAACTCTTTATCTGACATTCCATCTGTTGCAGCTATTACCTCTTCTAAAGTTGAGTTGACCTGCATTGCTTGTGGTCCTTTCTTTCCTTGTCTTTTCATACTGCTCACGTTTTTTTCTGCTTGGTAAAACTGTTGTATTTTTGAAATTTACCCCCTATTTATTTATATTGCTCTTGTATAGCTGGGAAGTCTCTCTTGCAGGGTGAGCAGTGGCTGTGCTCCTCCTCTAATTAGGGTGGTCTGTCTACCACGCTGGTTGGTCGCAGGTCTGCCACCCCCCTGCGGGCGCGGGTGGCGGCTCTGCTCTCACCCACTCCAATTGTGGTGACGTAACTACCACACCCTCGGGTCGTTGGTCCTGATCCGGATGTGGGCGGCGGCTCTGCTCTATCCCCACTCCAATTGGTGTGACGTGTCTATCACGCTGACAGGCCTCTAGACCTGTTCCACCGGTGGGTCGCAGGTCTGCCCACCCTGTGGGCTCGGGCAGCAGTTCTGCACAGCCCCCACTCCCAATGGGGGTACCTGACTGCCTCTCCAACTGGTCGCTGAGCCCCCTCCGGACACGGGCGGTGGCCCTGTTCCACCTCCACTTCAACCAGTGTGACGTGACTGCCTTGGTGCTGCGTGTCCTCCACGTTGGCAGGCTACCAGGCCTGTCCTGCCAGTGGGTCGCAGGTCTGCCTACCTTGCAGGCTCAAATGGCGGCTCTGCACAGCCCGTACGCCAAATAGAGTTACTTGGCTACTGCGCTGTCGGGTTGCTGGTCCTATTCTAGGCGTGGGCGGCTAATCTCTTCGGCCCCAGCTGCAGTTGGGGTGTCGTGATACCATGCCGGTGGGTCACTTGGCCTGCTCTGGGCACAGGCGGCAGCTCCACTCTGCCCCCCCCGGCCCCCACAGCACCCAGCAGGACCCTGACCGAGAAGCAGTCACCGCAGGTTCCCCAGCCCCAGGCCAAAGCAGCTCCGGGAGCCAGAGCCCGGCCGCTCCATGCTCTCCAAACTCGGTGCACGCTCCGCTGGGCACAGGCTCAAAGACACAGTCCCCGCGGGCTCCCCAGCCCCTGGCCAAAACTGTTCTGGGAGTCAGAACCCAGCCGCCCCAAGCTCAGCGCACACTCCACTTGGAGCTGGCCTCCACATGCAGTCTCCGCAGGTTCCCTAACCCTGAGCCAAGGCAGCCCTGGGGACCAGAATCCGACCACTCAGAGCCCGGTGCACGCCTTGCCAGGAACGAGCCCCCAGGAGTATTCTCTACAGGTTCTCCAGCCCCAAGCCTGAGCGATCTGTCTGGGAGACACAGGCAAATACCAGCCTGAAATCACCTGTTCTGTAGCTGAATGCGTTGAGGTCAGTAGAAAACAGGGATGATTACATCATTTCTCCAAGATGGCGGTTGCTGTCCTCCTCCGTGGTCCGACCGGTGTCGGGAACCGAACTGGACCACCTCTCTCCTCTGTCTCAAAGCCGGAACTCAGCACTAAGCATGGCCATTGTACCACTGGCGGGAGCTGCACCCCTGCTCTGGCACCTCGCCGATTCCCCACATGCGCCGCAGACTCGAGCTTCGGGGCGTTCCCCCGATCAGGCAATGCGACCCTCTGTGTGGAGAAATTGCGGAGAAATCGCCCTCGACCGGGCTCCCGCAGCCGAACCTCACACGATGGAAATCCGTCCACTAGATTCTAGAGCACCTCAATTTCACTGGAAATTCCCAACACGCTAGCCTTCAGCCATTTCACCTTGTCTTTCTCCCACTCAGTGACGCAGCGCACTGGGATAATGCATTCCCTTCGCTGCCATCTTCCTCCCCTATCCGGAATCTCTCAAATGTTACTATTTTATTAACTTGTTTTATCTCTTTTTCTCCATTTCAAAAAAAGGTACATAATAAGAAAATTAAATTATGAATATCTACTCTACAAACCTTATTCCAAATTTGACAGTTATTTCAACAATTGTCTTTGAACCAAAATAAATCCAATTTTGGGAAATTTTAATATCAATTATTCACTGTGTCCAGTAGTCTCATTTTTTTCTGTCTCTTTTAATCTGAGACAATTACTGAGTTTTTCTGGGCTATTTATGATATCTATGATTTGAATGGTGTACATCAGTAGTAGTTTTGTAAATTTTCTTTCAGTTTAGAATCACACAATGTTTTCTCATCAGTGGATTCAGATTATGCCATTATAGGAAGACCATCATTCATACAATGCCTAGTTCTTACACTAGAGCATATTCTGGCAGCACTGACAGACATGGTAACAAGCTATGGTCAGCCTCTATTAATGGTGGAAAAATTCTAGTATCTAGAGTTAGCCTCCACTTAAGAGTAAGCAAA
This sequence comes from Ictidomys tridecemlineatus, assembly GCF_052094955.1. NCBI lineage: Eukaryota > Metazoa > Chordata > Mammalia > Rodentia > Sciuridae > Ictidomys > Ictidomys tridecemlineatus. The sequence goes on from NC_135492.1 coordinate 30,088,880, forward strand.
TATCTGGGGCCTCAATAACACAGGCACAAGAGACTGTGGAAGTATGTAATGTCACTTTGTTCCATCACTGGTTAGTGTTGCCTAATTATTTGGTTAAGAAGTATTTGCCAGGTTGCTCCATTATAAACGTAGTATTTGTTTTCCCTTTATAATTCATAAATATTTGGGGTGGTGATATTTGTGACTTTTTAAAATATCTGGTTGGTCCTTAAATTTTCACCCACTAGAATTAATATTTTATAGATGATTTCTCCTTGTGTCAAATTATTACTATGTGGTGGCCAAATGATGATATTTTCATTGATTCTACAAAAACAAATATAGCAAAAACAACTATAAGTGGGCAAGAAGATGAAGTTTTTCATTTTGGTACTCACATACCCCAGATATAAACATCAGCTGCCATTTAAAGATGATTACACATCTTTTGGATTTGTTCCCATTCATCCTGGACTACTTTTCACTTTCTCACAAAAAAAGATGTTTCAAGCACATCATTTATTTTCTTGTTCCAGACCTGTAATTAACCATTTATCCTAAAAGCTCCCTTCTCTGTTTGAGGAGAAGTGTCTGACCAGTATTTGTGATGGTTATCATAATTGCATTTGGGGTTTTCATGTTAAGGACAATTATCATATATATATATAACATAAAAATGTGTATATTTTTTCTTCTTAATATTTTTTAGTTGCTAATGACCCTTTATTTTCTTTATTGATGTATGGTACTGAGAAACAAACCCAGTGCCTCAAACATGCTAGGCAAGTGCTCTGCCACTGAGCCACAACCCCAGTCCAAAATGTGCATATTTCATATAGAAAACATGCATAAAGAATCTCTTGTATATATCCTGCTTTTGCATATAAATATTTATATATAATATGATTTATACTGATATATTACATATGTAAATGTAAAGAATATTCGTTACAGAATTTTCTTATGAATTAGAAATAGTCCAAATACACTTTAAGAATTCTGTTTTTATATCTGTAAAATAACATATGATGCAATCATTTTTTAAATGAAGAGAGATTTATAGAGTATATACTATTTCAAATATAAAGCATATTTAAAATACTTAGTGGCTTTGGCTGGGGCTGCCAGTTGGAGCTGCCCAGAGTCGAGAGTGCGGCTGGGGCGAGGTATAGGCTGCGGGGCAACTATGTGCCCAGCACTACTTGTCCATGCCCGCCACTCTCCTGCCATGTCTGGCTTCAACTACAAGTTCCAGAAGGCTGTGCCCGCTGTGCCGGAAACCAATGTGCGAGCCCCTGTAGGTTTCTACCTGGGGCAACCACTTCTGTAACACCAGCCTGCAGGAGTTTCTCAGTGAAGGAGAATTCAAATGTCCTGAGGACCAATTTCCCCTGAACTATGCCAAGATCTACCCAGTCCCAGAGCTGAAGGTCCAGGTGCTAGGTGTGCCCATCTGCTGCATCCAGAGTGAGGAGGGCTGCCGCTGGAGTGGGCCACTTCGTCATTTACAGGGACACCTAACTACTTGCAGCTTCAATGTAGTTCCCTGCCCCAATGGCTGTCTTGCCAAGCTGAGTCGCTGTGATCTGCCTGCACACTTGCAATACGACTGGCCCAAGCGGCACCTCAAGTGCAAGTTCTGTGGCTGTGACTTCAGTGGGGAAGACTATGAGAGCCATGAGGGTATGTGCCCCCAAGAGAGTGTGTACTGTGAGAGCAAGTGTGGTGCCCACATGATACAGCGACTGCTGGTCCGAGATGCCACTTCTGAGTGCCTCAAGTGCACCCAGCCTTGTACCTATTGCACAAAGAAATTTGTCTTTAACACCATCCAGAGTCACCAGTACAGTGCCCTAGGCTGCCTGTTCCCTGCCTAACCAGTGTGGTGTGGGCACTGTGGCTCGGGAGGATCTGCAAAATCATCTGAAGGACAGAGGTAGCACTGCCTTGGTGCTATGCCTGTTCAAAGACTCCGGTTGCAAGCACAAGGTGAGATGCCCCTTTTTCCTGTCAACCCCTCTTTAGCCCATTAAGTCCTAGATGAAGGCTAGGTTTCCTGGCAGTTTAGTTCTTTGAGTCATTCCCCCTGCTGTTCAGCTGCAGGTTCTTCCTAGCACCCTGTCTTCCTCATGCAGAGTTTGGCGCCTGCTACCTCTGAGCTTTCCCCTTTTGGTAACAGTCCTCCCTTCCCTCATTTCCTGGGGCTTTGCCAACAGTGCCCTAAGCTGGCAATGGTGCAGTACATGGCGGAGAGTGTGAAGCCACATCTGGCTATGATGTGTGCCCTGGTGAGCCGGCAGTGGCAGGAGCTGCAGGATCTGCATAGAGAGCTGTAGGGACTATCAATAGGCAGTGATGGCGTGTTCATCTGGAAGAATGACCGCTATGGTCAGAGGCTACAAGAGGCCAAGGCCAAGCCCAACTCGAGTGCTACAGCCCAGACTTCTATATACATAAGTATGGTTACAAGCTACAAGTGTCTGCACTCCTCATTGGCAATGGCAGTGGTGAGAGCACACATCTGTGTCTGTACATTCGTGTGCTACCAGGCACTTTTGATTATCTTCTTGAGTGGCCTTTTGATCGTCGTGTCACTTTCTCCCTGCTAGATCAGAGCGACCCAGGGCTTGCTAAGCCATAGTATGTCATTGAGACTTTCCACTCTGACCCAAACTGGAAAAATTTCCAAAAGCCAGGCACGTGGTGAGGCTCCTTGGATGAGAGTTATCTCGGCTTTGGATACCCCAAGTTCATCTCCCACCAGAATATCCAAAAGAGAAACTATGTGCGACCTGATGCAGTTTTCATTGGTGCCTCTGTTGAACTGCTCAGGAAGATCCTCAGCTGAGTGCAGAGCTTGCAAGCTAAAGGAGAGAAGGGGGAATGAATGGGACATAATTTATCAGGCATTGGTTGAACCTGGAAAGGGGACTGGACCCCCTTTCAGCTGCTTATGCTGCCAGGGTTGTTACCCTGTTCTCCCCCTACCACTACTACCCTCAGGTGCCTCCAATTGGTGCTTCAGCCCTGGCCTCTGCAGGGAGCAGGTCTCTGGGTTATCAAGGGCTGAAAACAAATGATCCCAGGACCTGTCTCCCCTCCTGGGCAGGGCAGGTTTGCCTTGGTGCCGGCCACATTCTACATGGACTGAGGTACCTGCTCATGTGCTATGTCCCAAGAGCCATAGGGGGAGGGGTTGGAAAAGTAAGGGGTAGTTAAAAAAATCTGTCTTGAGATTGATTTTTCTTTCCCCAGCTGTGTCCTTTCTGTTTATTTATTTCCTTAGCGACAGGAAGGCACAACAGGGGATTCGTGATTTTTAATAAATTTTGAATTGTATTTATTAACTTTGTTCATGCCTGTCTCCTCCAAGTTAGTCAAGGCCCTGGGAGGTTGGGGCTAACTATGCAAAGGACCACTGAGAGAAGAAGTGCTGACACTATGACCCCAAGATCAGCTGCCCACTGGGTCGCCCTCTGGTGGGTACCAGGGGGAACCAAAGCATGCATTGGAAAACACCTGTTGCTGCCTCCTGGTGGTTAAATAGAAAAGGTGCAGGATAAGGCTGGAATCCCCAGTTCTTTATTCACCAAAAATTGAATGCTATGACATAAGCAAGACCCAGCCCCAAGCCTCTGGTTTGGGGATTGAACCCAGGAACAATCCATTAATAAGCTACATCCCCAACCCTTTTGTATTCAGAGGGGACTCAGATGCTGAGGCTGGCCTTGAATTGTGATCCTCTGCCTTCTGAGTTATATCATCAAGCCAGGCTCCTGCTGAAAATTGCCATTTATTTAGTATTTTTTTGGTTACAGACACTGCTGAGAACTTAATGAAAAATATTTCTTTCCATATAGCAGTCAAGTTAAAATTAACTTTTACATCACAGTTAAAGGACCTGTCTTAAGTGGGACATATTGAAGGTAATGAGACAATACAAGTTCCTGAAACTTATTCTAAGTGCTTAACAAATGTTAACCTAACTGAAGCAAGCCTATACCTGGGGAGTGAATAGAGAGGTCTTTAAAATGTACAAGGCGAGCTAGGGTTGTGGCTCAGTGGTAGAGTGCTTTTGTAAGAAAGTGGTGTAGAGCACTCGTGTGAGACACTGGGTTTAATCCTCAGCAACATAAAGAAAACGAAGTTCTACAACTAAAAGAAAATAAAAGAGATACAAGAAACTTCAACTTTTTTGTCTATTTTCATATAGGCCTCAGTGGCCACCCGCAGTGACCCATAATTTACCAGCAAGGAACATTAGTGAATTATCAGTACTCTTTCAGCTGGTCTAAGACAGGGCTGAATTTCTCTTTTTACCCTGGTGCTGGGTATCCTTGTGCATACTACCTATATGATTTACTGAGCTAAAACTCCAGAAAACTCTGGAAATGTAGCTCCAATTCTGGCAATACACTTGGGCTTGCAAATGGCAAGTTTCTTAGGTACATGGGAATGAATTCTGCTCAATTCTAGATTTTGTTGAAATGATTAAATTAACTAATAAAATAAAAATAAAATAAAATAAAACACTGAGTGTGATAACACATCTTAAATTTATTTTATTCTAATATTTCTAAAAACTTGCCAAGATGCAGAAAGAAGCTTCCTGCTACACTAACACTCTACCTGGTTACCTCAATTTTACTCATAATTAGATTTAGATTTTTATTACCAGCAGATAAATGCTGAAATATTTGACTCCCAATTTAACTAGAATGCTGCTGGGGATTGCACATCAGGATCCATATTCCAAAAACTTGTCAATATATTTGGTGGTATTAAAATTATATCAGTGGATTTTCCAAAATATTTCTTCAGAGGACCACATCATAAAGATTTTAGGCTGTGTGGATCAGAAGTTCGATGCAGTCATAGCCTAAAATCTGCAAAATATAATAATTTAATGCCTGTTGGAATTCCAATAAAACTATATTTTTTCAGGAGAAGGGGGTATAGCCCAGCATGTATAAAGCCTGAGGTCACATATCAACACTTCATAACAAAACAACAGAAGCACTTGATTTGCTAAAACATACTACATGCTGGATTTTATCTTGATCTGATGGTCCAACATGCTGCTAGTGCATTGAAACTTCAGTGGTGCCCTGCATGCATGTAATTTTCTTTTCTACACACAGCACACTTCATATGGACCACACCATTTTTCTACACAGAGTTTCTGTACAATTCAGTTTATAAAATAAGACTATTTTCTGAATCTGCTCTCATATGTTTTGTTATTGAATTCACCATTTCAATATGAATAAGTACTTTGAACATCTTTTTGATGGACAGAATGCCTTTATTTTATTTATTTATTTTTATGTGGTGCTGAGGATCAAACCCAGTGCCTCACAGGTGCTAGGCAAGCACTCTGCCACTGAGATACAACCTGAGCCCAGAACATCTCAAGTTATAGATAATTATATAAGTCTAGATATACTGGTCATTTGAATTTCTATTACTTGTGAGTCATTATGATAAAACAATTCTGTAAGATAATTTAATTATATAATATAATATTTTCATGTTATACATTATAGTAATAACAAAAGTAATTCTATAAAACATGGAATAAGTTTTAATTCAAATAAATTTTGTAGCATGTTGGGAATAAATACCTGTGTTCTGGATAAGATGTAGTAATAGACTTGAAAATGTCTTCCTCTAGCACCTACCCAGGAGCCTTCTCTGTTTCCCCTCTGTCCAGATTTGTAGCTGAGGCTTTCGGGATGAGGTTACATGGGACCAATAGCTTTAGCTCATCTCAGTAGATTGGAAATCTTAGTTTGAGAATACCTGTCTTACTGTAGACAGAGAGGGAGTCCCTAGTGGAAAAGAGAAAACTTTTTTTTCATTCTGTTATAAACAAGCACCATCTGAATAAAAATTTTGATTGCACTTCTCATTTTCCAAGGTAAGTGACCCCAGGTTTTTAATGTGGGTACTAATCATAACAAACCAATTGAAGTCATCACATGTGTCTCCTAAAATAAATAAATAAATAAATAAAATTTTTAAAAAAACAGCTTAGAGTAAGACACCCATTATCAATTTATATACCTCACAGTGAGATTTAAATTCTAAATGCTTTGGTTGTGAGAAGAAAACATGGAGACCGGATTGGGACAACTACTTCTAGAATGAAATGAAAGGAGTTAATAGGTAGGAGAAAAACAGATAAGAGGAAAGAAAATTAAGAAAAAAGGAAGGAATTCATGACCAATGGTATTTTGATATTCTGGCATGAAGACAGGGTAAAGAGACCTCCTTTTTATGAGGGAGCCATGTTTCTCTGCACTGAGGTGATTGTAATTTACCTTAATAACTGTGGGTCCTTCATTATTCTACCATTTTAGTCCATTTCTTCACTTTTCTTATTCAAGTAAAGCGTGAATTTTCAGATTTGTTCTTTTTATTGTACTCAATTCTATCACAAAAGCTACACAGGCCATGGCTTCCTTGAAGGTAATTTCTGTAGCTTCTGTAGATTGTAGCTTAGCCAAGACCAGGTGATGTGAGAACCTTTGATTTCAGTCCAAGAGTACTCTCTCCTTCTCACTTTAGTCTCTGTAAAAGGAAATGTCATTGCTGTTAACTTTGGCTAACTAATATAGAGGAAGCTCAAAACTAGCCATGGGTGTGTCCACCTATTGGGACAGAATTGATTCACAGGCCCTGATCCATGCTTCTGGTTGATAGTGTCAGTTACTACTAAAGTCCAAAAATTTATCTCCCACAGGTGGAAGGGTTATGTTATTTAAAAAATGGAGAAAAAAATGTGGGGCTGCCCCAATACAAATATCAATTACTCTTTTCATTAACAGCTCTGTTTATAACATCAGACAAAACTCTATTTAATGTGTTCCAGCACTGTTACTTACACAAATTATCCTGCTGAATACCCATCAAATCTTATTAGGTAGCTAGAAGAAAATTATTTTTAAAATATTTTTATTTGTAAATGGATGCACTACCTTTTTTATTTTGTTTATGTGGTGCTGAGGATTGAACCTAGTGCACCACACATGTGAAACAAGCATTCTACTCTGAAGAAATTATCTTAATGACCACACCTTCAATTACTGAAGCACAAGGCTCTGACCAGTCAATACATTTCTTATTGACTTGGACATTCTCCCAGCTCTGATAGCAAGGCTAGTGTTCAGGTGTAGTCATAACCAAGGGTATTGAGGTACACTCACCTATTCCTTTGTAACCCTACTCATTCCCTCATTTGAATGGCTTCTTCCCAATAAAAGGACTAAGCACATACTCCTCTCTCTATCCATGGACCCCCATAGGTCAGAGAAGCCATCACAGGATGCAAAGAAAAATGTATTTCTTTGTCTCTGTGTGGTTATTTCATGCAGCCCAGTTCACCTAGAGTCACCTTGAGCATTTAGTCCTTAGACCTGACAATTGGTGGCCCATACTGGGTCTCCAGGGTACATTCAAGAAATTTAATGAATTTGGAATCTTTTCATAAGTTAAGTGCACTTAAGGTTTCAGAGTATTTTGTACAATATTGTAGAAAGTAAGAAATTAGAAGAAAATCTGTGATGTTGAACTTTTTAAAAAATATCTGGCAATATTTTATTTTTAGAAAGATAAAAATATTTGCAATGTTAGAGACCTTAAAATTTTAAAGTATTATTAATATTATTAATAGAATATGTTGTTAATTTCAGTCCTCTCCAATGAGAAAATCATTTTTATGGACTTTTTGGATTGTTTTTGTGAATCTTTACATTTAAAAAACAATAGGTAAAGATTTTAGGGTTTTATATGTTAGAAATCCATGCTTGTAAAGTGTAAGAGAAAAAAGAATTATGATTATGATTATGATTATGATTATTTATGATGAGACTTCATAAGAAAGAATTTCTACTTCTTGAGAGGGAACTTATTTTTTAATTTTTAGTTATTTTGCTGTTTTACAAAGGTTCTCTAACAATTTATATTAAACCTTTTTACCACATTCTTGTCCTTCCCTATCAGAATGGCTGTAACCCAGCCTCTGTGGACAAAAGAGTTTAGCTGCTTTTCCTATGGGGTCTGTAACTAGACCCACAACCAGCAATGCTTTTAACCATTAAACAACCTGGCCTGGATGCCAAATGCAAACTGCCCTAAGATCTGATAGTAACACTGGCATCTGCCATTAAAACTCGCTTTAAAGTGCCCATGTGCTGCAAGCAAAAATACAAAGAAAAAGACAACACACACTGCAAGAACAGGTGGTTAAGACAAAGCAAGCCATTGCACACTAGTCAGATAAATACAAACAAATCAAATGGAATGAAACCTGCTCTTGAAGCCTTTTCCCCAGAAAGCTCCAAGCTGTTTCCATCACCACAGTAACAGCAAGAAGCATGGCTAGCCAATTAGTCTTCCTGGTTCCTCCTTTCCCATTTTTGGGTGCTACCCATTGGTCTTTCTCCTGTCATTCAACCAGGACATCCGATTTTGCCTCCAGTCACTAACCTGTACTTTCAGTTTCACACAGACCTGCTACTGAAACTACATAGAGCCTACATTTTTATGAATTCTCACCTGTAAATGCTAACAAAATGTAATTTTTAGGCAAAATTTAATTACACAGATTTCTACATTGCAGCCCTAAGCCTGACTTGCTCTCAAGACTAAACAACTTGATTGTTTTTTATCCCTCAACAGCTTCCTTTAGGATCTTTCATTTTCCTCTATACGGTTGTTACTAAATAATTTTTTTATTGATGAGAGGCATCAAACATATGTTTCTTTGTATTTTACTTTCAATTTTGAAGGTTAAAAGAAAGCATTTGTTCATCACAAAAAATAAAGCCAGCCATGCCCTGTGATGAGCAAAAAAATGCTATTTTCATCACTGACTATATAATTAGAAAAATAAGTATATGTATGCACAAAGATCTTATTATGTGACCTCACAAATATAAAAAAGTGCACTACTAATCCAAAGAAAATTGTAATGGACTCAAATGTCTTAAGAAATACGTTGTTAAAAAAAGTTAATACAATTATAAATTATGCACTTATTCTCAATATGTATTATTCTAGGTATTGGATAACAAATAGTTGCTAATCCAGAAAATAATTTGCATTCATGTCTAATTATTCAGTTAATATATATTCATCTAATCATTTTTCTTCAACAGTAAATATATATATATATATATATATATATATATATCTGATGTTCTCTATCTATAATTAGAAATATTTAAGATAAATTTATTTTACTATAAACTTACTTTCAAGAGATAATCAAGTGACTTTTAATTTTCAAATCATTCAACAAATTTTATAAGTTGAAAAACAAATGTAATTATTCCTACAAAAATATCTAAGGGCTTTAACTGTATTTTAATTAAAATTTAACTGTATTTTATTTCTCTTTATCAATGTACAATAATTTGTTTATATTCTAAGATTTTCAAAAATTACTCCATAATATAACCAGTAAGAATTCTAAAGGGAAAAGAAGATACTTCCACAGAGAAGAAATAAATCATCTTTGATTAAAACAAGATCTTTATATTCTAAATTTTAATAATAAAATTATTTTCCTAATTAGAAAAATCTATATCATTATCTCTGCAGATTATGCAGAAAGTTAAAACAATTGAGAAACAGATAACTGGCCCAATTATAAAAATATAAACTGAGTAATTCAAGGACATTTCAGTTTATTTCCCTGATTTTATTATGCTGATATAAGCTAAGATTTTTAATATATTTTGACATAATAAAGACCTATTAAAATGTTAAGCTTATTTTCTTTAAGGAATGACTTTATTGCCTAATGATTCTTACTGTTTAAGATGGGTTAATTTTAATAAAAAATCATGTTTTGATTAAACCCTAAATATAGTAAATGACTGACTTAGATTACAATTTTGACAATTCTTCTTGAAGACTAATTTGATTAATTCAAAGTCACTGCTGATTCTTGTGTATTACCTCTGTTTGCTGGATATTGTAAGATATGGGAGAACATTTTATTAGGACTGATGCTTTCCAAATTAAAGTCCCATGTTAGTTATAATCAACAAAAATTACAATTTTTTTGGAAATTCATTAGCATTACATAAGTTCTCTGACAGGACCTATTATCCATAAAAATATGGTAATATGTATATACTACTTTCTACACTGAAAGTTACCTGAATCATATTTTCTAGAAGACAATCAAGAGGCACCTATTCAAAGGATGATATTCTAAGAGAAAGATATTTTGAAACCTTCTCTCAAAAAGAGATCGAGGGTTCCTTTTAAAGTGTCAAATTACATATAATATTAAAATAAATCATCTATCCTATATACAAAAAATTTACAGTAATTAATAAAAGATGTCTCATCTTCATAACTAGCATCAATTACTATTAATAAAGAGGACCTTTAAAATTTGCCTACTGGAAACTAAAATTGAAGGAAACATCTCAAACTTAATATAGACCAAAAGAAATTAAAAGAGACTTTCAAAAAATGCAAACTCATATAGTGTATCTTTCAAAATTTATGTCAAATATATATTACTTATCTAAACCTTAAAATAGATGGTCATCTCAAAAACAGTTTTATAAAAGATTTATCTTAACCATGTCCCAGTAACACACAATAGGGACAAGTCTGACAGTCTGGAGAACAGTAAATTCCCTGGGACATATTCGTATTAAATGGAGACAATGCTTAAAAAATAATTTATTTACCCTTTAAAAATTTTACTGCTTTTATAGAGAGACTTAAAGAGACAATACAGCACCTTTAACTTAGAAGGAGTCACCCATTTTCAAAATTTGAGTTTACCACCCAGTTAGCCCTAGACATTCTAAGACATTTACACAGGTTAACATAATTCTAGTCTATTTTCAATAATACACCATAATTAAATAAAGCCTGAAAAAAAAAAAAGACAAACTTGAAGACAAAAGAATTAAAATGCTAATTTTATGGCAAGAAAAATAGGCTTTCTAGTTAAAAATTTTATGAAATAATAGTGAAGGAGAGAGAGATTGTACCAGACAAACTGTATGTACACACTCAAGGAGCATGGCTCTCTTCTATTATGTGTAATACTGGTAAACCCCAAACTTAGAAGGTTAGGTTTGAATAAGATGTCACCTTCCTATTCAAAGTCATTAGAGCAAAAAGCAGTGCTTCTTAATCCTCAGGGCCTTTAACAAAAAAAAAAAATGAGGCTCTAATTCCAAATATTCTGCCTGCCCTGGCCTCCTGGAGATTTACACTTGAGAGACCTCTGACATGATTTTAATGTATATGGCTCATGACTCATACTTAGAAAAACACTGCTGTGGATAATTGTGAATCCAAGTATGGATTTTAGTCAGTCTAAATCTAAGTTTGAATCATGGCCCTTCTATGAATAGACAAGGCAACTTAATCTCTTTCAATCTCAGTTCCTCCATCTGTGAAATGGGAGGATACCAACTATCTTTTATAGCTGTTGCAAATTTTTAAAACATAGAATATATTTTTTATAAAAGTGTATTCTTAACCTGCTGTGCTTATGAAGTCCCCAAATTTCATAAAAGCCTTATTAGGTATTCAAATAGTCCTCTCTACATTTCAAAATATTAGAACATCAGGAGAGTCTATTGCCTAATTTGGTCGTACTTGGTACGATAATTGTAACTGGTCTCGCTGGATCCCTTCATGCAGTGAATAAAATAAATCCCAAAGCACAGAGAACAAATTAATTACTTATCAAAGTATTGTGCAGATGTTTTCTAATAATAACATTCTATGTAGCTATTTGATTTTTAAAGAATACACATATACTAATTAACTATAGTTTGCATTATAAATCAGGATGGAAACATGTTTTGATATTAAAATCCAAGTTTCTGGAAGACCTGTGCTTTTGACTCTTTCATGAATCTCTGATGTTCGCACAGTTAAGTGCACAGTCTTCAGGCACCAGTCTGGGAATTCTGACATGGCAAATGTTCTCCTGTCCCACAGAGGAGTTGGACATACAGAACACTACCAGAGTCAGTGCTGGCCCCCTCTTGCCCCTCCCAGTCACTACCAGTCCCATCAACCTTATCAACACCCATTAATTTCATCACTTTCAAATTTCAAATAAATGAATCCATAAAAGTATATGCTGTTTTCTGTCCAGATTTTCCTCTCATCTTTGTGTCTTTATGTCTGAGATTCATCTATACATATTGTTTGTAGGAATAGTTTCTTTTCTTTTTTTTAATCAACAGAGTATTCAATCATATGCCTGGGTCACAAGGATCTATCTATAGACATTTGGGTTGTTTCCATTCAGGGATATGATACATAAAGTAACTGAATATTTTGTCCATGATTTGTAGCAAATGTGTACTTACAGCAGAATTGCTGGGTAGTAGGTTAGTCAAGTGTCTAGTTTTAGTTAACACTACCCTCTATTTTTTTGTACCAGCTATTGAACCCAGGGATGTTAAACCATGGAGCCACATCCCTGTTCCTTTTTTGGGAGTGGTGCTGAGGATTGAATTCAGGGGTACTTGACCACTAAGCCACATCCCCAACCCTAGTTTTATAGTTTTATTTAGAAACAGAGTGTCACTGCATTGCTTAGTACCTCGCTTTTGCTGAGGTTGGCTTTGAACTCATGATCCTCCTTACTTAGCCTCCTGAGCTGCTGGGATGACAGGCTGTGCCACCACACCTGTCCCTTTTATTTACTTATTTTTTCTAGAGACAGAGTTTCACTAAGTTGCTTAGGGCCTCACTAAGTTGCTGAAACTGCTCTTGAACTTTGATCCTCCTGACTCAGCCTCCTGAGCTGATGGGATGTCAGGCATGCACCCAGCTAACCCCTAAATTTTAATGCAATAATTTTATCAATTTATACTCCCACCAGCAGTGTATGGGTTTAGATCTTCCAACATCGTCAGATTAGCAATGTTGGTATTCTCTATCTTTTCCATTTTAGCTATGATGGAGCATCTACAGTGATGATGTGTTTTAGTTTAGTTTTAGTTTACATTTTTCTCATAGTCAATAAAGAAAATAGACTTATTTTCTTGTCTATACTGTGCATTTAAATATCTTTTTTTTAAATGTTCCTCTCAAGTAGTTTTTCCCATTTCTCATTTGAGCTACCTATCTTTCTTTCATTTTTATTTTTAATAAATGTTTTAGGGGAATATTTTAGACTTACAGATATACAGGGCATTCCTGTATACCCCTCATGCACTTCTATTTAATGTTTTATATTATGGCACCTTTGTTAAAAATTAGAAACCTACATTGATACATTACTAACCAAACTTCAGGATTGATTTGGATTTTTCTCATTTTTTCCACTACAATATTCTTCTTCACTTTGTAATTCAAATTAGAATATTGCATTGCATTTAGTCAATATTCTTTCTTAGTCTCCTCTGGTCCAGAACAACTTCTAAGTTTTTTTCCTTGTTTTTTGTGACCCTGACAATTTAAAAATGTATTCACATTAGCAAGATAGAATATCCCTGATAGAATTTATAGAATGTCCCTATTATGGTTTAGATATGAGGTAGACCCTGAAATTCTTGTCAGAGTAGGAATGTTCAGAGGTGAAGTGATTGGATTATGGGGGCTGTAAACTAATTACTGGATTAATTCATTTGATGGATTAATGATTCTAATGGACTAACTGGGTGGTAACTGTAGGCTGTAGGAAGTAGGTGATGGGGTTAACATGCCTTTCAGGTTATATTTCTCTGGTGACTTACTTGTGGGTTGTTTGTCTTACCACCCTTGTCCTTCCTGGCAGCCATGAGTTCAGGAGCTTTCCTTTGCCCCTCTATTCTGCCTCACTTCAGGTCCAGAGCAATAGAGCCCACTGACCTTGGACTGAACCTCTGAAACTGTGAGCCTCAAATACACTTTGACTCCTCTTACTTGGTCTTGAGTATTTTGGTCACAGCTATGTAAAGCTGACTAACATAGCCCCTCAATTTGAATTTGATGGGAGTATGTGATTAGATGGGAATTGCATACTTTGTAAAGAACACCACACACAGCCTGAGGGCCCTTTTCATCTTATCCCATCAGGGTTACTGAATAGCCATATAACTCATCCTGATGATGTTAAGTTCTTGGGTAAGGTGATGTTTAATCAGGCTCCTGCTCCTCTGGTAAGTCATTATATTTCACTTTCCATACACTATTTCATGGAAGTAAGTCATTAAATCCAGTGAAAACTGGACATCATTACTTTTTGATCTACGGTTTTAATGAACTCAAGATATGAACCTCATATTGTTCACATACATGTACTATTTATCTTCCGTATCATCGAAGAATATACTCCATATGATTTTAATGCTTTGACATTTGTCAACACTTGCTTGATGACCCAGCATATAGTTTTTATTTTTATAAATGTTCTATGTGTCCATAAAAAAAAAATGTGGAATGCTTGGCATTTTTTTGTACAATATTATATAACCCCACACATACACACATTTGCTCACTGTATTTCTCAAATATTATATGCTTTACTGAGGTTTTCTAACCTTTATTTTATTTGTTTATTTTTATGTGGTGCTGAGGATAAAACCCAGGGCCTCAAACGTGCTAGGTGAGCATTCTACCGTTGAGCCACAACCCCACTTTACTGAATTTTTGACAAGAAAGATATGTTAAAAAATCTCTCACTATGGAGCTGGGGACATAGCTCAGTGGCACAGTGCTTGCCTAGCACGTGTGAGGCCTTAGACTCCTTCCCTAACAGTATCATAAAATGAAATTTTAAAAAAAGAACTCTCACTATAAAGATTATGGATTTGTTTATTTTTCTTCTTATTTGTATCTGGACTTGGCTTTATTTTATTTTATATATTATTTTTTTTGTTATTGTTGATGGACCTTTATTTTATTCATTTATTTTTATGAGGTACCGAGGATTGGACCTAGTGCCTCACAGATGCTAAGCAATCACTCTAAAACTGAGCCACAACCCCAGCCCTTTATTTTATATTTAGAATATTTTATTTTTAACCTGTTCAGGGTTTATAGAGCTTTATGACTCTTGAGTCTGATATCCTTGATCAGTTTTAAAAAATATTTTTCCAGTATATCTTCAACTATTTCTCCTGTTTTATTTCCTCTCTCCTCTTCTTCTAGAACTTCAACTAAACATTGATTACCCTTACTACATTTTTATCAAGTTCTATATGCTATTATCTATATTTTTCCATTCATTTTTCTTCTTTGAACTTCAAGTATAATATTTGCTACTTACCAACTTCCAGTTTCTCAATTCTCTATTTTCAGCTCCCTAATTCTATTCTGTTTTCTCATCTGCAGTTATATTTTGACTTCTTGTTTTTTTCTACTATAAAATTTCCATTTAATGGTGTTTTTGTACATTTTAATGTTTGGATGACATTCTTTTGTTTTGAATCTACTTTCTTAAACTTACTGATTATTTTAAAGATTATATTTCTGTTAACCCCCAAATCTATACCAGCTATTTCTATTGCTATTTTTTTGTTTTGTATTTATCCTGTTAGCTTTGTCATTTGGTCTTGTTTTCTGGCACCCATTGTCTTTTAGATTGAGCACTGACATTACGCATGAGAGGTGGCAGAGATTCTGGATGATCTTATATTTTTTTAGAGAAGATGTTACTCTTCTCTTCCTGAGAAACAGGAAACCCTGATAGAATCAGGGATTAATATAATGGAAGTCTTTTATGGGGAGGGTACAGTGATTGAACTCAGGGGTACTCAACTACTAAACCACATCCCTAGCCCTACTTTTTTTTTGTATTTTACTTAGAGTCAGAATTTCCCTGAGTTGCTTAGTGCCTCACTATTTTGAGGCTGACTAAGGATCCTCTTGCCTTAACATACCAAACCTCTAGGATTACAGGCATGAACCATCACACCCAACAATGGAAGCATATTAGTAAGAATTTGTGAAAGCTTATCTATTACTGATTTATCCCTAGCATCAGCCATAACACTTTAGAAGTCTCATCTAAAAGCCTGGAAATTTCACTTTTGGCAGGTTCTAAATTATATTTTTGTTTGTTTCTTCCCCAGACTTCCAAAGCTCTGATAAACTTTTTAGCCTCTTAACATTTTAATTTTTTTTCTGGATTTCTTAGCCTTTTACTCCATTCATGCATAGTTCAGAAATTAGCTAATGCCTTGAAGAGAAATTTTGTAAGGAATTTTAAGAGCACTCTTCTTCAGGATCTTGACTTCCTGTAAGTTCTTTCTCCTTCACTAGCCCTGAAGTTCAAATTTGATCTCTTCATCATAGTGATATTGCTGCAAATTCTAGATCTCTGCTTTCTGTAAAATCCTTGCCTGCGTAATTACTCCATTTTTCAGAATGAAAATTTCACTTGACTAAACAATATGCAGAATAAAAAGATTTAATTTATAGTACATATGCATATCTTAATATTAATATTTCTTCTGTTTACTTGCATATATGACATACTATTTGTTGGAAACCAAAGAAACTTCTATTTTTAAAAAATCAAGATTTGCTCATCTTTAAATCAATACCAATGTCTACCAACTTATCATGTCATGCATGCAAATGTAAATATACATTTGAGTACAAAAAGCCATTCACAAAAAGTCAAATATTCTTCTACATATGTAATTTTCATAATATCTTAGAGCTAGAAGAAACTTTAAGGAAAATTAGAGATTATATATGGAAATAGATGGATATATAGCTATCTTCTCCCAATAAAGAAACAGAGCTCCCAAAATTATCTTCAGGTAACCTAAAAGATATATCCAAAATTACAGGTAGATCCCAAATTCTTCAGACTCCCACTACAATACAATTTCTCCTTTATGTACTCCCCAACACATAGTTTTCCTATAGCAAACTCCTTTTCCTACAGCAATAATTACCTCCTGCTTCTATACCCTAGTACATAAGAATTAAAGGATTTGGAAACTCTTTCATATTAAGATATAAAGGGGAAGATATTTTCTTCTGAATTTCATGTAATAGCCATTTAGATTTCTATTCACTAAGCATTTGCTAGGCTACCTATTAGGTAGCTCCCAAGGATTTGGAGATGCAGATGGTTCATTAGAATTTTTTGTTTATTTCAACTGGAAGAATTTACTGAGTACATGATTTATTAGGTAGCTGTAGCAGACACATCTGGTGCTCTGAATCATATCCACCTAGCCTTACATTTGATTTTGACCAGGTTGGAATAGTAATTTATGATTTGCTTCAGATGGTAAGATCTCATCTCTAGTCCCTACTAAATATCTTTACTTTCTGCCCCATGGCTGTCTTGGAAGCTTGAAAAAATTCTCTTAACCCATACTTATATGAAGAGAAAGAACAGAGTCCCATCTTGACCAATAAACAAGAGCTAATTGATATGCACTCCTGCCTCCCAGCCATTGTGCTGAAGATTGGGAGAGGGGGCAGTCTATGTGCTACTTAGTAAGTTCTAATAGAATTGAAGCTTATTGCCAACAGCAAGTTAAAATATCAGACTTATGTTTCTCCTTTGTTGCTCTTCAATCTCATTCTTCCTCCTCTCTTATGAGTACTTCCAAGACCAACTTTTGGAGGGACCCAAACATAATTATATATAGAGAAATAGATGGATAGATAGCTATCTTCTCCCAATAAAGACACAGAGCTCCCAAAAGTTATCTTAAGGTAATCTAAAAGATATATCCAACATCACAGGTAGATCCCAAATTCTCCAGACTCCCACTACAATACAATTTCTTCTTTACATACTCCCCAACACAGTTTTCCTGTAGCAAACTCCTATAGCAAACTATTCAAATTCCATATATAACTCCAATACTAAATTCCCCCTTTTAAAAAATATCCCTATTACAAAGCCCTCTCTTCTTCAGTTTCACATGAGCCATTCCTCAGCTCCTTTTTCTGTGGCATGTCTTCCTAGACAAGAAAGAATAACTATACAAATGTGTTCTATTATAGTGCCATCTAGTGGCAAGGATGAATCAAAGCTCATGATACCTAAGTGGCCATGGTATAAATATTAAACTTGAACACTGGCAAATTCACATTACATGAGATAGATAGATGTATTCAACAGCAGGCAATCCTACTACAATTCAACTGAAGGTCAAAAAGATAAATGTTTGTGACAAGTTATTAAAAAGTTTGTATAATTTTATGATGTGTAGGTAACACAAGCTAAGACAATGATAAAGATAATAAAATTTCACACATGAAAAGGCAAAAGCTAATCACTGACTAGGTCAGGTGGAGCTTTACCTCCGTTTTGATTTAACTGAGCATGAAGCCATATTAAACATACAAAGTTGTTTCTCACAGCACAGAAATCAGCCCCAATAGCTACTACTATAGAGATCTTTAGATAGGAATAGAGTCCTACCATGACTAGCAACTACTATTTAATGAGTACATACTATGTTCCCAGGCTCAGTGCTAAGCATTTTATTCATGTGAATTTATTTAATTTTCACTATAAATCTATTAGGTGGTTATCACTGAAATCCTTACTTTTTCAGGTAAAAGCAAGACTTAAAAAAAAAATGAAGTTCCCGAGGTCACATACTCAATACAAAGAAATGAGTTCCAAGTCAGGTCTATTTGGCTACAAAGTTAATATTTTTTTAACCAAATACATAATTCATACAGCATCAGAAATCATAACTAATTTTATGCCAAGTATACTGTTAGTGATCAATGTTGTCTCTAAAAGAACATCTCCATTTTGCAGATGGAGGGCTGAAATAGGGCTGGTTATTCCTTGCCTTGGGTTATCTAGAAAGCAATAGTTTGCTTGAATTAAGTCTTTCTAATCACTGGAGTCCAGTCAAAACATATATTCTTTCTTTTGACTAACTTCTGCCAGCAATTAATTTATATCCTCAAGCAAATGATCTGATTGCCTTATCTTATATTGTATAACAGAAAATGCTATTATTAGATAAGATATTCTACAGGACTATGAAAAATCTCTATTCCAGAGAATTTAACTTGATTTCATCTTCTGAAAATGAGTCTCACAGGTTAGCTAAGTTTTGGGTGAATCAGAACGTGATGGTCAACATATATCATCCTGGCTCTTCATCCTAACACAAGAATCAGAGACAAGATGTATTGACTATCACTGCTCATATGAGTCTGATGATGATGACAGCATCTCTGCAGCTAGAGACATGTCTCTCCCCTCAAGAAAGGGAAAAAAAAAGCTTTTGGATTCTGTGGAGCAAACTTTAGCAAAACCTTAGATAGAATATTTAATTTAAACTTTCTGAGACTTTTCATTGCACTTTTGAGTAAGAACAATAAAACCAAGTTCAGAATGGTAGGGAGGATTCATCTATATAAATAATCAAGAATGACACATGATACATAGTAAAACAATTTGCTTTTATTTCCTTCTTTCATTTAGTAAAGAATTTTGAGTTTGCTTATGAAAATGATTTCAAAAACGTTACCTCTTCCTCCTTCCTCTGAACTAGTGTAGAAAAATCTTTATAGCAAGTCGAACACTGTAAAGGACTTTCAAAATGAATACCTTTGAAATATTTGGGTTTGCTATTGGAGAACAATTTAGCAATATCTAACAACTTAAAAATTCAAATACTATTTGTTCTAGCAGTCCCATCTATGGGAATTTAACCTACAGATAAATAATATATGTACAAGTCTATTCATCACAGCATTAATTTCAAAAGGAAAGGAATTTTTAAATCTAAATGTTCATCAATAGAGGATTGATATATAAAATATTATGCACAGTAATCCATACAAGGGAAAATATACAACTAGACAAGATTCCAGAATATATATATATAGGAACACTTCATGAATTTGCGTGTCATCCTTGCAAATGGGCCATACTAATCTTCTTTGTATCATTCAAATTTTAGTATATGTGCTGCTGAAGCAAGCAGCCAGAATATAATTTTAATGGAGAAATGTAGAGTATAGAACATTATAGCCAGGTATAGTAGCACACGCCTGTGAACGTCTAGTGCATTTGGGTCCCTGGGTAAGGGTCACAAAATCACCGGGACACAGGGGATGCAGAGCCAAGGCAGCATTTGCAACTGCATGCTCAGGTTTATTTGCAAGTTTCTTTTATATTCTTCTTCTAACAAAGCAATCAATTCTTCAGTAACATTTCATCTACATTGCCCAAACATCATTTTCAGCAGGTACACAGAGCTAAATTCAGATTGTTCCTGTTCATTGATAAGTACCCTCCCAAAGTTCTTTGCAGACATTATCTAATCCTCGAATGTACTGTTCCCAGGTCCAGTATGCAGGAAGCTTCTTCCTCTAGGCCAAACCATGCAGAACTTGTGGCTTGCGATAAGGGGAAGAGAACTTTTCCTTCTCCTAGCTGAGGTTTGCCTCAGCTGACCTAAATCACAGCCACAGCTCTTTGCAAAGTGTCAGGCTGAGGGAGCCAAACTCTGCACACTTAAACCCCAACACGCGCCAGTAATCCCAGTGATTCGGGAGGCTGAGGCAAGAGGATCACATGTTCAAAGCCAGCCTCAGCAACTTAGCAAGGCCCTAAGAAATACAGTGAGACCCTCTCTTTAAATAAAATATAAAAAGTGAAAGAGATGTGGTCAATGGTAAAAACATTCCTGGGTTAAATCCCTGGTACTAAAAACAAAACAAAACAAAAGCCCAAAGAACATGATGTGTAATATACTTCCTTAATATTCCATAGGAGAAAAGATAAATATATATTAATATTACTTTCATATTCATAAAGAAATTAAAAGATACCCAAAGAATTTGTGGTTCTGGTGGAAAGAATGGATAAAACTGAATACAAGGGTAAGATGGGTGGGGAGATTTTACTCTATTTCACATTTTTTTTTAAATGGCAAATTTTAGTAAATGTTTTAAATGTTCAAAAATATTTTAACCGGATTTTTATCTGCTTATTTCCACTAATGCCCTTCGATCTCACACAGCTTCTAATAGACAAATGGATATACTAAGCCAGAATCTACCAGATTTTTTTACATAAAGACCATTGTCCAATTCTGGAGACAGAGCTACTGCACCCATGCCTACTTACATTCTTTCAATTTTGGTCACTATTTTCATATTCTTATGCTTTTCCAACAGGACAACATGGTAGCCAATCAGAGGTGGAGTGGTTGCACCACTGGCTTTTAGTAAAACTAACACATGCCATATGCCTTTGAGGTCGTCTTCAGGAAAACTCCTGACACTTAATTGGACTGTGAAGCACATTACTGAATTTTTTTTGGTACCAGTTATTGAACCCAGAGACACTTAACCACTGAGCCACATCCCCAGCCCTTTTAAAAATTTTATTTAGAGACAGGATCT
This sequence comes from Ictidomys tridecemlineatus, assembly GCF_052094955.1. Lineage (NCBI taxonomy): Eukaryota > Metazoa > Chordata > Mammalia > Rodentia > Sciuridae > Ictidomys > Ictidomys tridecemlineatus. The sequence continues at coordinate 30,110,198 of NC_135492.1, forward strand.
CGCTAAGTTGCTTAGGGCCTCACTAAGTTGCTGAGGCTCGATTTGAACTTGTGATCCTCCTGCCTCAGCCTCCCAAGTAACTGGAATTACAGGGATGTGCCTCCACACCCAGCTAAGAATGTAAATTTTAACCATAACTTAAAGATCTTCCTGCAATGAAAACTCCAGATCGAAATTATACACACACACATACACACACACACACACACACACACACACACACACACACACACACACAAATTCTATCAAACATTTAAGGGAAAAAAACAATCTGAAACTGAAAAAATAGAAGAGGAGTGAAAATTTCACAACTCTTTTTATCATGCCAGCATTACTCTGATACCAAAACCTAGCAAAGACATTTTGGGAAAAAAAAATCCAGGCTAATATCCTTCATGCCTACTAATGTCAAAATCTTCAACAAAATATAAATGGTCTCTTACTTAAGGATAGTTTGACTTCATATATATATATTGTGATGGTACAAACAAAGGCTCTGCATTCAGTAGAAACCATACTTAGAATTCTGAATTTTGATCTTTTCCTGGGCTGGCAATATGCGGTATAGTACAATAGTCTTCTGTAATGTTGGGCAGCAGTAAGGAACCTCAGCTCCCAATCGGCCATATGATTGTGAGGGTGATATGGGACATTCTGCAGTGGACTATGTTGCTAACCTGGGATGGTCAGTAGGTTATAAACAGTAGATGCATTTTCAACTTACAATTGATTTATCAAGACATGACCCTATCTGTATTAGTAAGTTGAATTTAGAAATACATAAAAAAGTCTGTGCCAGGCATGATGGCTCACACCTGTAATCCTAGAGACTCTGGAGGCTGAGGCAGGAAAATCACAAATTCAAGACCAGCCTCAGCAACTTAATGAGGCCCTAAGCAACTTAACAAGATCCTGTCTCAAAATAAAAAATAAATAAGGACTAGGGATGTAGTTCAGTTGAGTGCACCTGTGTTCAATCCTAGTACCAAAAAAGGGGGAGGTGGGATTCAATATTCAATTATTAATCCATTCAATCAATGTAGTTTACCACATTAACACAAATATAAATCCAATGATCATCACAACAAATATACAAAACTTATTTGGTATGAAAAACACTCAGAAAATTATTAATAGAAAGGAAATTCTTTATTTTGTAAAGGCTGTCTATGAAAAACGTACAGCTGTATTAATATATTAAAATTCTTTTTTTAAGTAAAGGGTATCTATGAAAAATGCAATATGTATTAATATATTAACACTTTGTCTCTAAGATCAGGAAGAAGGCAATGGTTCTCTCGCTTATTCTGTTAAAGCTAGTATGTCTTTGTACAATTAACCTACAAAAAGATATAAGCATAAAAGTTGAAAAGGATAAAGTAAAAGTCTTAATTTACAGATGAGTTCACCATCTACACTGAAAATCAAAAGCAATCCATTTTTCAGAAAACTAATTACTAAGTGAAGTTAGTAAGATTATAGCATACAGGTAAGTACACAAAAATTAATTATATTTCTATATACTAGCAACAATCAGAAAATTATACTTTGAAATGCTATTTATAATAGCAACAAAATATAAACATTTAGGAATTAATTTAGAAAAAAAGTAAAATCTTTACACTGAAAACATAACAAAACTGCTAACATAAATTAAAGAAAATACAAATAACTGGAGACAGAACTTTATGGATTGAAAGAAACAGTGATATTAAAATGTCAACTTTTCAAATGGATCTATAGATCCAATGCAAGCTCAATTTAATCTCATCAAGATTTTTTTATACAAATTGAGAAAGTAATTTTAAAATTTACATAGAATTTCTAAGGTCTTAGAATAATTAAAACAACAGTAACAAAAAAGAAATCTAAATTGAAAAATTCATATCGCCTGATTTCAAGATTTACTATAAACCTGCAGTAGTTAAGACAAAAGTGGCAAAATAATTCAAAACAGAAAGAAGAATTATTGCAACAAATTGTTCTGGACTAAATGTATACTGTATAAAAAGTTAAATAAAAATCAACCCCTGGGGCGGGAGATATATCTCAGTTGGTAGAGTGCTTGCATCAAATGCACAAGGCCCTGTGTTCAACCCCCCAGCACTACAAAAAAAAAAAAAAACTTAGACATGACCAGAACATCATGTCTCAAATTATAAAAATTAACAAACTAATTTAAAATATCAACACTTCAAATGATCTTGGAGAAGAATTTAAAAAGCAGATGACTGGATAAAAATATCTGATGAAGATATTGAATCAAAAATTTATAAAGTGTCACTGAAATGCACACTTAAAATGATTAATTCATACACTTTATGTTAAATATGTTTCTTGCAATAAAAAGGTAAAATATATAAAGCACTTTTAAAACGTCAATTTAAAAAAAACAAAATGGGCAAAAAAAGAAATTGAACAGACATCTCACAAAATAAGATATTCAAATGGCCAATAGGTACATGAAAAAAGATGTTCAATTGCCAGGTGTGATGGTGCAAGCTTGTAATTCCAACAGCTTGGGAGGCTGAGGCAGGAGGATCACAAGTTCAAAGCCAGCCTCAGCAACTTACTGAGGCCCTAACAAACCTTGGGAGCCCCTTTCCCTAAATAAAAAAATTACAAAATAGGGCTAGGGATGTGGCCACTGGATGGAATGCCCCTGAGTTCAATCTCTGGTATCTCTGCACCCCCTCCCCAAGAGAAAGTAAAATGGGCTGTAAATGTGCCTCAGTGTTTAAGCATCCCTGAGTTCTATCCCTGGTATATAAAAAAAGAAAAGTAAAAAAAGTTCAACTAAATTAATCAATGAGAAAATACACATTAAAACCACAATGCATTATCATTGTGAAGTGGCTAAAATTAAAAAGACCAACAACATAAAGTATTCACAAGCATGTGGAGCAACTCTCATGATCTGCCAATGGGAATGCAAAATTGGCTATTTAGAAAACATTTTAGGAGCTTCTTTAAAAATTAAACACAGTCTGGTGGTGTAGCTCAGTGGTAAAGCATGTGCCCAGCATGCATAAGGCCCTGGGTCCAATCCCTACCACCCAGAAAAAAAGAAAGTTAAACATACAACTAACTCAAGTTTCACACCTTCAATGCTTGGACACATTAGCCTGATAGTCATTGCTGAGAGGAGTGTCCCATTCACTGTAGGATATTCAACAGTATTCCTGGCCTCTATCTACTAGATGCCAGTAGAACCCTCACAGTCATGACTAGAAGAAATATCCTCTAACATTTTTAAATGTCCCAGAGGACCAAACTGCCTCCTGTTACTTTGGAATTTTAGAAAACAGATGCATTGAACTGCATATTTGTTTCCCAACAAAATTCTATGTTTAAATCCTAACCTCCAATATAATGGTGTGAGGATATGAGGCATTTAAGTCATTAAGGTGGTATATTCTCAGGAATGGAATTAGTGCTCTTATGAGAGGGAACCCAGAGAGCTCTCATCCAATTTTCTAATATGTTAGGATACATGAAAATGTTAGCAGTCGACAACCCAGGAAAACGACCTCACCTTGCTCTTGCTCTGTTGGCACCTTGCTCTTGGCCTTCCACTCTCCAGAACTATGAGAAAAAAATATTGTCTAAGTCACTTAGTCTGAGGGACATTATTACAGTAACCTGAACTAGGACAAAGACTTGTCAACAAATATTCCTGTGAATTCTTGTCTGGGGCTGGGGATCTAGCTCAGTTGGTACAGTGCTTGCCTTGCAAGCACAAGGCCCTGGGTTCAATCCCCAGCACCACACACACACACACACACACACACACACACACACCAAAAAAAGTTTGAATTTTAGTCTGAATAACTCAAAAAATCTGGAAAGAGCCCAAATCTCCCTCAAAAGCGAAGTGAATGAACATATTTTAGTAACGCCATACAATGAAATAATGAGTATATTTTTTCACTTTTCTCACTTGTCACCCCCACCTAATCCCATGCATAAATTAAATTTCCATGAGAAAAAAACATTGCCAGTTTTCTTCATCAGTGTGTATGCAATATTACTGTGGTGCCTAGAACATTGCAAATATTAATTAATGCCACAGGTGATGAAGCAGATGAAGATGGGAGGAGTCGGGAAACAGGTGGGAAGGTGGGATATTCTCCTAGTCCTCAACCCCTGCATAGCCCTCATCAAGTTCTTCATCCTCTTTAGGGATGCTGTTGTGTCCCAGGTTCTGGACAAGCTGGACTGAGCCAGAGAGTAAGCTATGAAGTGACAGATCCCTAATGGGTATTTCTGTGAATGATGTTTGTGAATCCAGGTATATCAGAATCTATTTACATGTGTACTCTTAATACTTTGGGGTATGTACCTTAGAGTGGAGTTACTAGATTATCTAGTAGTTTTGCTACACTTTTTAAAGGGATCCTTAGCAAAGTGGGGGGCGCGTGGAAGTTGTGACTCTGTGGTAGAGCGCTCGCCTTGCACATGCAAGACATTGGGTTCAATCCTCAGCACCACATGCAAATAAACAAGTAAAAATAAAGGTATTTTGTCCAATTACAACTAAAAAAAAGATTGTAAAGTGTTCCAAGGATTTTTTTTTAAAGTTGATGACTTATTCTAGAACATTCAAACTTTGCCTGACTAACTTCTGTTTGTTATAAGACAAAAACAGGCATCCTGTATAAAGAAAAAAAAACATTTAATTCAGCTCCAGGTTCTGAGGCTGTCCTAAATATTTATATTTATATTACACTTATATTATATTTATATTTCTCTTTTTGTCAGCTTTTTTGCTGTTGCAACTAAAAGGAGACCTGACCCACACAATTGTAGATGAGTAAAGGATTATTTGAGGGCTCATGGTTTCAGAGGTCTCAGTCCAAGGACAGCAGGCTCCATTCCTCAGGGCTCAAGGTGGGACAGGACAACATGGCAAAAGAGTGTGGTGGAGGGAAGCAGCTCACATGGTGATCAGGAAGCAAAGAGAGACTCCACACTCCAGAGACAAATAGAGACAAATAGAGACCCCCAAAGCCATTCCCCCAATGCCCCCTCCTCCAGCCACACCCACCTGCCTCCAGCCACCACCCAGTTAATCCCATCAGGGAATGATTCACTGGTTGGGTTAAGGCTCTCATACCCCAAACATTTCTCCTCTGAACCTTCTTGCTTTGCCTTACACGTGAGCTTTTTGGGAACACCAAATCCAAACTATAACAAATTTCATCATTTCTTTTAGTACACTTTGTTAAATCCCATTAACTTCTATTTTTCTCTTCCCAAACAGAAAATCCTTTGAAGGCAGGATTCAGATTTCTTGTATTTGGGTATATGCCCAATATCTGGAACATATGGTTCATGAGAAATAGTTGCAACATAGTTTTGAAGGAAATTAAAGATGATTATTTGAAAAGTTCCATAGGAAGATTAAATACAAAAGTCAATTATATGTCACCTCTAATGGTCTATTAAAGCTGCGCTGGAGGGACTTGGTTTGTGGCTCAGCAGAAGAGTGTTTGCCTCACACGTGTGAGGCACTAGGATCCATCCTCAGCACCACATTAAAATAAATAAATAAATAAAGTTATTGTGTCCGTCTACAACTAAAAAAATTAAATTAAATTATAAAATTAAAATTAAAAGCTACCTGAAGGACTGTGCCAAGAGGAATTCTGAGGTCATATAGAGGCTTAGATGAAGGAGTGCAGGGACTAATTAGCAACATAAGTGGGGTGTGGAAATATCTCTTCCTAGAATAGATGCCAACCCTCTTGCAGTTCTAATATTCCATGTAGGGAAATATAATTAGTTTTGTCTTCAAATCTCTTTTTTAATACTTTATCCTAAAAATCTAATTGCTACATTTTAAGTAAATTAGATGTGACTATGTTGCAGAATCTACTGGATTAAAAAAAAACTTAAATATTCCCCCTTCAGTCTGTATCCCTAGCCCTGGCATCCTCCAAGATCAAAAGTTCCTTATAGAATTCTTCATGGGTATTTACAACTACATCAATGCAATTTTATAATAATATGAGGCTGTTTGATTTGAAATTACTCACACTGCTTTCATCTTGGGACTCATTTCTTTTCAAAGCAGCATTCAGAGGCAAATATATATAGACCACATTTTAATTTTATTTCTAGTTTCATGTCTTTGGTTTTCTTTACAAAAAGTTATACATCGTTCGAAAATGAAAACTATTCAAACAAGTATTATTGCATTATTTCTTCAATCTTTCTTTTGCAAATGGATGGCTGTCTGATATATAAGAATTTACTGGCTAGGCTTTAAAAAAATAATGATGCCTCAGAAAAAAGACTAACAGAATACATTTGAATGAGGCATCTGTAAACATTTCAGCCTCCATCTCAGAAAAAAAGAAGACATCTATAAATTAAGTGCAGGTACATTAGTATCCATGTGGGTGACATAATATGTTGGCATATCACTGTATTAATTTACCTACAGATTGATACATGGAGTTGGAAGTGAACTGCAGATGTCACTCCCAAAGAAATCCTTTCATTTATGCCATTTAGATATGTTCAAAGATTATAAGGCTCCAGAGAGCACATGATGTGCATATCTTAAGCTCACCCTGGAATGTGTAGAAACAACAAATGAGAAATTGAAATTTTTATTAAAATCTAAGTGATACTACTTTAATAAAGAGAAGAAATTCCAATTTCTTTTATTTAGGAGACTAAAAAAAAGAACTATGAATGCTCTTTTTCATATGCATGTATGTGGAGAAGAATCAATAAACAAGACAATGGAAAATAATATTGCAACCAAGGCATACAAAAATACTATATTGAATTTTATAACACTTTTTTTTTTAAAACACACTCACATTCATTATTTCATGCTCTCCTTTCAAGAAACCTGTAGGGTTTGTATGTCAAGTTTCATTACTCCAAGATTTATCTAACACTCTTTCCACTACTATTTTATAATAGGGCTCATGGATCCAGAGAGAAACACTATTTGCATGGTGGCTATATCTGGTGACTCATAAGAATCAAAAAAAATGAATTAGCAATATTACAAAAGCCAAGGACACTCTTTCTTACCTTGGCAGTAAGATTTTCTTTATAAACATTTAATCAGAAAAAAATAGCAATAAATACATTTATTTTACTATGTTGAAATGGACATTTTCTCACAAATAATTTTTGACTTGCCAGGACAAGGGGTAACTCTAAGACATGGTCCCAATGACTATGTGCAACATTCCACTTTTGTCATTTATTTTAAAAAATAATAATAAAATCAATTTTTAAAAAAAACTTCCACTGTACCCATTAAAATTATAATCCACATGGAAGTAAGAATTTTTCTGATTTCCATAGATTATTTTAACCTTATTCAAAATACTATCTGGTTGAATTTAATAAAATAATACAATATTGAAAAATAAATAAATAAAAGCACTGCTTTTAATTTCCTTATCCTCTTATTAACTCTCATATTTAACCTTCTCTCTAGCCTTCAAAAGATCAAAAACCAAGAGGAAAGGATAGGAGAGAAATTGTCCTGTTTAGAGAGAGCATGTGTTTCTATTTAACTTAAAACTAATACATGTGCGGCTGGGGTTGTAACTCCGTGCCAAAGCGCTTGCCTAGCATGTGTGAGAAACTGGGTTCAATTTTTAACACTGCCTATAAATAAACAAATAAAATAAACGTCCATTGACAACAATTCAAAGATGTTTTTAAAAACTAATACATGTGTTATTTATTCTAGGTCTTATTAGAAATACAAATTAAAAAAAACATTTATTGAATGCTAGCAGTATACTAAGCAGAGTCAATAAATTTGCTTTTAAAGATACTAGCTGGATCTCAATGTGTGCTCTTTTATTATGGAGAGCAGAAGCATCCTCTAGGGGTACAGGGCTCACACTGAGCCATGTTGATCAGGGGAACATTTCAACTCATCTTATGAAATGAAGTGGACACACAGCATCAGGAGTCCCACAAGCTTCTGAACTCCCAAAGCCCCTCTCACCATGTTTAGACCTTGGTCTATCTAGGCTAAGAATCTGGCCTCTGTACTGAGTCTTAATTCAAAATCAATTCTTCCAGTCCCAGCTGACCTTTATTTCGAGGCAGTAAGAATGTGAGAAAGTATTACTTATTAAGATACAAATTTAAATTTTTTCAGCATGCAGGGTGGCTCTACTGATTGTTGTTTTACAGGTAGTAGACCAAACCTGACCCAAAAGTTTTCCTCCTCTGCTATTTTCTTGCTCCTCCATTTTCCCTTTTGATTGAACAACTGTTTGGGGTCCACCATGCAGCTAGAAGTGTGTTCCAGTTATCACCGATTTACTGTTCAATAATGAGAGGGCAACTCCTTCTTCTCACATGGTTCCTAGTAGTCACAGGAGCTGGTATCTTTACTGTGATTTCTCCCCTTTCTGAGTGACCTTAGAAAAAGTAATTTACATGAACAATAGTGTCCTAAAATGTAAAACGAAGGTACCAAAAACCCACTTCAGAGGGCAGTTTTCAGAATTAAATGAGGTAAACTTAAGACACCATGTATAGGAGCTCCAGTGGAGCAATCGGTTAGCACGCAGTAATCGTAAGACACTGTGTGTAGCATGTAAGTTCTCAGGAGATGTTAGGGTGTTTCTATATGCTTATACAGTTATAAAACATTGTACTTGACCATGATTATAAGCAACATTGTGAGAAATGAAATGTAATAGTCTAGTAGGTTGTTTTTCTTTTCATACCTTTACTAATGATCTTTTCAAACAGAGCCCAAACTGAGTGTACATCTATATTGACTTCTGAAGTCACATTAAAATATAACATCAGGACTGAGGGTGAAAGCTGTTGGTAGAGGGATTGCATAGATAGCATGCACAAGGCTCTGGGTTCAATCTCAGAAAGGGTGGGGGAAATATATATAAATAGTATGTAATATGTGTGTATATATAATATAATTGCATATTAGGTACAGTGGTGCAATAGAGATAGGAAATAATTGCATAAGATATAAAAAGTATCACATTTCCTACCTCTATTCCACTGTTGTATCTAACATTCACTATGTATCATTCTGTCTTTTTTTTTGGGGGGGGGGTACTAAGGATCGAACCCAGAGAGAATTAAGGACTAAATCACATCCCAGCCCTTTTCATTGAGAGACAGGATCTCACTGAGTTGCTTAGGGTCTTGCTAATTGCTGAGACTGAATTAGAACTCGTGATCTTCCTGCCTAAGCCTCCTGAGCTGCTAAGACTGCAGGTGAACACCACGGCACCAGCTTTATTCTGCATAACTTTATTGCCTTGTCTTAGAGAATGGGTGCTTGAGAAGAGATCTTTAACCTAACATTAGCTCTGGCTTCTCTAGGTCTACTGAGATTCTTACCTGGATGGTTCAGGACTCATATGGTACCCCTGACAAAACATTCTTCAATCCTGATTTCCTTGGGTCTACTTCTCTATTGCACCTACTCAGGGTCTTCTAGAAACCTCCCCTTTCCAAGTTGCTGTTCCTGGCCAATTCTCCTCCAATCTCTCTGAAGATTTTGTCTTCTCCTTTCTCTCTGACTTAACCTCCAGACATTCGTTTTTCCATTGCACAATGGTTTAAAAAAAGATACTATTCTATATTTGCTGATGTAGAAAGATTTCCAAAATATAATGAAAATTTAAAAGCAAGGGACTTTTACTTATTATCTGCTTTCTATTATTTTTTAAATTTTTAAAATATTCTTCCCATGGATACATATGTTAGCTTCCTGGGGCTGTCATAAAAAAGTACCATAAACTGGAAGGTCCAAATCACAGAAATTTATTCTGTTCTAGTTCTGGAGACTAGCCATCCAAAATCAAGTCAGTGGCAGGTTAGGCTCCTCTGGAGGCTGGAGGGAGAATCTCCTCCTTGCTCTCCCCTAGCTCCTTGTATTCCTGGCAATTTTTAGTATTCCTTGGCTTACACCTGCCTGGCTTTGGTCTTTGCTCATGTAGTCACATGGTAATTTATCTGTGTTTCTGTCTGTGCATGACTTTCCCTCTCTGTGTGTCTGTTTAAATTTCTTTCACTTTAATGAAGACACCAGTCTTTGGATTAGGTCCTACATCCCTAATCTGGGATAACCTCCTCTGAATTAAGAACATCTTCCAAGACCCCTACTTTCAAATAAGCTCGCAGCCACAGGTTGCAGAGGTTGGAATTTCAACATATCTTTTTGAACAATACAAATCAACCCACAGCACTATGTCTTACTTTTAAACTATTTTAGGTGTTAAAAAAATAAATCTTAGCAGTAAACCTGAATGGGTCATTTTCTTTTCATATTTATGCCTTGTTTATTATTCTAAATCTAACAATCATCACATATATACAAAAATATAAAAAATACAGATATCAGAAGGCACACAAGCACCCCCATATATTTACAGTTATATGCTAATTAGTGCCTTGTAACTTTCTGTCCTGAATTACTGAGATCTCTATTCCTGAGTCACTGTCCTTATGTTTCTACCCACCCTGTGTTGTGGACTAATTTGTGCCTTCAAATTTACATACTGAACTGTGGGCAAGGTGAATGGCTTAGTCAGTTTTGGCAACTATTTAAAAAAATGGACTGAATGGCTTAAATCCCAAAAACATGTATTTCAATTTCTCAAAGTTCTAGAGCTCAGAAGTCCCAGATCAGAGTGCCAGCATGGCAGATTCTGGTAAGGGTCCTCTTCCAGGTGACACAGAGAAAATTTCTCCTGAATGCTTATGTAGCCTCAGGAAGATAAGAAAGCTCTCCAGTGTCCCTTTTGTAAGGGCACTAATCCCATTCATAAAAGTGCCACCCTCATGATTCATTTTTCTTCCAAATGCCCCCTCATAATACCATTGCATTGAAAAGAAGCCAATGCATAAGAAAAATCATATTTTTAAGTTTGTTAATATAAAGTTAATAAGCTCTCTCTTTGAATATTTCACAAAGTGCAATATTTTGAGAGCATTCAATAGGTTATATTACATGAAAAACTGCTCTTGTGCAAATCATGAAATAAAACCTTAGCCAGGTTTGGTGGTGCATGACTGTAATTCCAGTGTCTCTGGAGGCTGATACAAAGCCAGCCTCAACAATTAGGAAACGACTAAGCAATTCAGTGAAACCCTGTCTCTAACTAAGTTACAAAGAAAGATCAGGAATGTTGCTGAGAAGTTGAGTGCCTCTGGGCTCAATCCACAGCATTAAAAACAAAAAAAAAAAATATAAAAAAAATAAGACATTAAGGCTGCTGAACATTTATATTTTCAGTGTTCCAAATATTTGACCCAATACTCCCAATTTCACTTCATCCATCAATTTATAATTGAAATCTCTAGTTATTTGTTTGTGAGAGAAAGGAGACAGAGATGTTCTTGAACTCTCCCATTCCTTTGCTAGTTTCTGCCATAAGCTAGGCAAAGATGTGCCCATTGTGATCCCCAGGGTATTGTGGCTCAGTCCTTTCTCTTCATGCAAGGATGCACCTTGTGGTGTGGATTTTGACTTGACTGCTAAAGAGGAGAAGAAGTAAAATAGAAGTAATTTGTGTGGGTGTGTGGGTGGGGTGTGATAATAATGACTTCTGACCAAGTCCTACCCATGATCATCTTTTTAAAATGTAAACAGGAAATGCTTTGTTTTCTTCTATATCTTCTGAGTTCCTTATCCTACAGTTAAATATGAGGGAACCTATTCTCCATACCCAGCTACGTTAGCATTGTTTTTCTCAGTCTGATGCCTCAGAATTTGAAATACTTAGTCCCCCTTCCTCAGAGCCTTGACCTCCTGTCTTTTTTGCTTATATTTTTAAGATCTGGGCAATCCTCAAATACTAAGTTGCAGGTGAATCCACAGTTGATGTTCCTCTTCCAAGGATAAAGATAGACATTTTCTCTCATTGTGGACTCTACCTTCTACTCACAAAATGGGGACATTATACACATTTGCAAACCTAGATATTATCCTGAGCCAACCTGTAATATGTAAGTCAAGAATTTAATCCCTGGGGATGGGGCTCAGGGTTAAACACCTGCCTAGCACATGTGAGGCACTGGGTTCAATCCTCAGCATCATATAAAAATAAATATATAAAATAAGTTACTGAGTCCACTACAACTAAAGAAAACAAAAAAGACTAATCCTTACCAGGGTTGTGATGGCACATGCATGTAACCCCAGCTGCCCTGGAAGTTGAGCCTTGAGGGTCACAACTTTGAGTCTAGTCTCACTAACTTGGCAAGACCATATCTCAAAGAAAAATAAAAATGGGATGATGATAGAGCTCACTCTAAAACACACCTAGGTCTTCTCCGCAAGATCACAGAAGAAAGTTTTTAATTCCTATCTTTTTTCTATGAGTTAAGGTCACCACAAAAAAGAAGGTGACTTAGGGATAATGTTATATTCTCTAAAAGCAAGCCATGTTAAATGTTCAAGTGTTTACATTTCTTGAAAAATTCCCAAGTATTTTGCTTTTGATATTATGGTCATTAGAACTGTCTTTAATTTTATGTTTGCTACTTATTTTCTTATGCACATAAATAACTGATGATATTAAATTTTATTACTTTTCTGAGCTCATCTGTTGCTTCTAATAGAAATTAGTGAACTCCTTCATTAAAAATATCCACTTAAAATCCACTTCTACCTCATACCTCATTTTGCAAAACCACAAAAGTTAGACAGCAAGAAACAGAAGTTGCAATACCCCTTTGAAAAAGGCAAAGATACTGGTAAGAATCTCAGAAAAAACTCTATTCCCTAAAAGTCAGAAACCAAGAGAACAAGACCATAATCTCTCCTACACACATGATTTTATTCGTTTATTGCTGAATAAAATTTCATTGTGTATAAATAATGCATACTTTTTTATCCATTCATCCACTGAAGGGCCTCTATGTTGGCTGCACAGGATATCTGGGTCAAATTGTGGTTCCATTCTCAGATTTCCAAGGAATTTTTATAATGCTTTCCATATTGGCTTCACCAATTTCCAGTCCCACAAGCAGTGTATGAGTGTACCATTTTCCCCACATTCTTACCAACACTTGTTGTTGTTTGTCTTCATAATAGCTGCCATAATGAAATTTTTATTATAGTAAAATTCACAAACACACACACACACACACAGACTCACAAACTCTCGGGTTTTGCTTTGGTGTCTCTGGACAAGACCATATGGAGTAGGAATTTACAAATATGATGTCATCCTACTGCCAGTTAAGAGAAGGAATTGGTCCATGGGCAGAATTCTGGAGTCACCCACAGCATCTCCCATAAACTTGAGGATCAAAGGGGTGTGAGGCCTAGAGATGTCAGAGAAGACTCACTGTTTTCCTCTCCCCTTCTTAATAGTAATTTCTGGGCCAATAAACTTGGCTCTACTTTGATTACATTTTATGTATTATCTAAATTCCACTCTTGCAAGAACACAAGAGCCAAGAAACACAACATAACCTCCATATCCATGGGATATATCTTTTATTGCTTTACTTATTTACTCACTTCATTTGATATATTTATTAATACAGGTGGACACCTACAACAGCTCTAGGTCCTGTTAGAAGGTAACAGTCAAACACCTATACGCAGTATTATAAGGGTAGACTGTTGAAAAAGGAATTCTGACCTTACATTGTTCATGAAGACTCACCCAGTGTCAGAACTTTGAATATTTTATATTGAGGCAGGGTCTTTCTATGAGGCCAACTGTGGCCTCTGATTTGAGATTCTCCCAAAGCAGCCTTTCAAATGCCTGGCCTTACAGACATGTGTTACCAATACTTGTTCTTTGCTTATTAAAAAATAGTGCATAGCTGCTGGTTATCTCAATCCAGTGATGTATGTGATATCAGACCCCAAACAATAAAAACCCCACACAATTCCAAAGCTCAAGTCTGATTCTGGCTGTGTAAGGTTGTGTCATGGGAAGAGATTCCAGAGAGAGAGAGAGAAGGACATCAGCTCAGAAAATGTAAGTTCCTTGGTCTTTATGGCAGAAAAGAACTTCATTTTTCAGGCGCATGGGTAAACCTATTTAGAAAAGTAGATGCACATTCAGGAAAGAACCTGAGAAGCCTGGGATTCAGTGAGGTCGGTAGTGTGCTTGCCCTACATGCACAAGGCCCCAGGTTCGATCCCCAGCACCACAAGAAGAAAGAAAGGAAAAAAATGTGAGAAAGCCCTAAAAAGAGAGACAGCAAATACGTGGTATGAGGTGTTGCTATTTAGAGAGGGACATTTAAGTGGGGCTGGACTAGAGATGGGGCCAGATCAGACTTCTGTAATTTCTCTCCCATTTTTCTAAGCTTCCTCATATCAGCTAGTATTTGGGGGTCCAGGAAGCTGATCTAGGAGAAATGCTGCATTGCAGGAAGTTGCTTTATTTTATAAATCTTCTCTTTATTTTTAAAAATAGTTTTTAGTTGGACAGTATACCTTTATTTTATATATTTCTATTTAATGTGGTCCTGATAATTGAACCCAGAGCCTCACAGGTGCTAGGCAGGTGCTCTGTCACTGAGCCAAAACCCCAGTCCCTTGTGTTTAATTTCAAATATTTTGTGGGCATTCCTGCATTCTGGTGATGAATGAATCTTTTCCTTTGAGGTTCCGAGTAACTTTCTTCTTGGTATCCCAGCATTTCTGTCCCAACCAGACGTGTTCCACAGTTTGTTATGGACCTCAAGTGTCCCTAGAGGAATGATTAAATGATCATTTAGTTATCAAAGCACATAGGGCAGTGTTTTCAGGATGGAAGTCTTAAGAGAATGTTCATTATTAGATTTCTATTTTTACTTATGTATTTAGCCATGGACTCATTTGGATTTGCAGTGATCCACAAACCAGCAGACTTTAGCAACTTTTCATGTTGACAGCTATTTTCAAATGGTTTCATTCAGATTGAGGAACATTTGACTGAGGGTAAACATTAAGATGCTTTTAAAGTGCTTATAAATTTTCATGGCTAGAATATTGCAGAGGGTTTTGCCAGTTTTCTCACCACTTTGTTTATCTCATTGGTGTTGAAAAACATCCCAGATAAAAAAAAATGCACACAGAGGCAAGCTCCTGCAGCTGGCCACCCACAGACCCCAACACCCACTGATCCAATTCTCCATCCCCCATAAATTGGGTGTCAGGTGCTGTTGGATTGTTAATTATTGGGTAAAACCCAGTGTTTTGCCCCCAAGGAGCCCAAGGTCTAGCTTGTTGATATTGGAACCACTGGGTTGGTTATTCACTTT
Organism: Ictidomys tridecemlineatus; assembly: GCF_052094955.1. Lineage (NCBI taxonomy): Eukaryota > Metazoa > Chordata > Mammalia > Rodentia > Sciuridae > Ictidomys > Ictidomys tridecemlineatus. The sequence goes on from NC_135492.1 coordinate 30,125,441, forward strand.
TCCTTGCCTCTCGAGACAAATCTGAGCTTCATCCAGGGACCTAAATTCAGTGAAACTGGTAGTTTAGGAAAATTTCACATTTTGGTGAAGAAAACCAACAGCAATAATAATTAATCATTTCTCTCATGGGGGAAAGAGGGGTTCTGGCCCCAAGGTGTCCCCGGCTCTTTCCTTCTTCTCACACACATAATCTTCTCCTCATCCTGGGCAAGACAACTGTGTACTGCTCATCCCTGGAATCCTGGGCATGTGGCTTGACCTTCTCAGTCTTCCTTCAAGAGAAATGTTCTCATTTCACAAATGCATCAAAACTCGTCCCCCCAAATACCTGGGCTGCTGGTACGGAGAAGCAAAAGTAAAAAGTACTAAAAATAGGGACTGAGGCTAAGGCTCAGCCGTAAAGTGCTTGCCTAGCACATGCAGGCCCTGGGTTCCATCCTCAGCACCACAGAAAAATATATGGATAGAATAAAGGTATTGAGTCTGATTCCAATAGAAAAAATATTTTAAAAAATAAATACTAAAAAGGCAATGTATTCTAGCAATTAGCGAAATGCAAATTAAAACTGCACTGAGCTTCTCTTTCACTCCAGTCATAATGGCAATTATCAAGAATCCAGTAACAATAAATTGGTGAGGATGTGGGGGACAGGGAATGCTCACACCTTGTTGGAGAAACTGCATATTGGTGCAAACACTCTGGAAGGCAGGATGGAGATTCCTCCAGAAACTAAGACTGGAACCACCATTAGACTTAGCTATCCCACTCCACAGAATATATATCCAGAGGATTAAAATCAGCATACTACAGGTACACAGCCACATCCATGTTTATGATAGCACAACTCACACAAGCTAAGCTATGGAGCCAGCCTAAATGCCCATCAATAGATGAATAGATAAAAAAAATGTGGTATATATAAGCGGTGGAATATTACTCAGCTTTAAAAAAGGATGACTTCAAGCTTTGTAATGTTTTGAACAACTAATAATAAAAAGTAAAAATAAAAAAATAAAAAATAAATAAAAAAAATTACTTCATAACATTGGCCAGTAAATCAATGGATTTGGAGATTATCATGCTAAAGTAAAATAAGGCAATCTCCCAAAACCAAAGGTCACATGTTTTCCCTGAAATGTGTTATCTACATCACAAGGAGGATGGGAGGGGGTCAAGAAGAGAAGTTCAGTAGATGAGACAAAGGGGAGCAACAGGAATGGGGAGGAGATAAGAATTGGAAAGACAGTGGCATGAATTGAAAATAATGTTCCTGTTTAAATATATGAAAATACCTAAGTGAATTCACCCATCATGCCACCCACATGAGTAGGGTCCTAAGGAGAATAAGGTATATTTTATGTTTGGATAATTTTATCAAAATGTACTCTATGGTCATGTATATCTAAGAAGAACCAATAAAATAGAAAAAGATAAAAAGTACTGAAAAGGACCATGGGACCAAATTGATAGCATCGTAGCTGGATGATGAAATATCTTCAGGTACATTCCAGAATTTTCTAAACTGCTCCCCCATTGGATGCTGCCAAAGGTGTTGGAGCCTGAAGAGAAGGTGGAGGTTCAGGGCACTGTATGGAGAAGAAAGGACCCTTCCCCCCTCCCCCACATTCATCTGCAGGTGCAGGGGTTCAAGGGGTAGGTAATCTCAAGGCCTCTCGTTTAACTAAGGCAGAGAGGAGCAGGGTGCATTGGAGTCTATAAAGTTATTTACCAAATTAGGAGAACCTGGAATTGGATTTCCTGGACTCTCAATCAAACCCAGATTGTTTTTATTTCAGAGACAGATCCTTGAGCCCCTCTTAAGGAGAAGTCTTCTCTGTATTATATGACTTTTTGCACCACTGAATTGGGGGGAAAAGAGGCAGAGCTCTCTTTTTAAACACATGGGCTTTGTTTGCATCAAGACACGCAGGTAGGGTCTGTTTTTTTTTTCCTTTTTTTCTTGAAAAGTGCAGAGTATTCAGCTGATACTAAAGATGCACACCTGGACAGGGGGTCTCTGGTTTTAGGAGGAGGCAGGATCCCATTGCCTGGGATCCAGGGGACTGGTGGGAACCAAGGAGAGCACCCAGGGCGGCCTTGATCTGTGCAAGGCTGTTATCCTGTGGCCACCGCAGGTATTTCTCTCAAAAAAAAAAAGAAGAAAAAAAGTGTCACACGCCTGTCATTCCAGTGGCTGGGGAGGCTGAGGCAGGAGGATGGGGAATTCAAAGGCAGCCTCAGCCAAAGCAAGGTGCTAAGCAACTCAATGAGACCCTGTCTCTAAATAAAATTCAAACTAGGGCTGGGGAAGAGGCTCAGAGTTCGAGTCCTCTGAATTCAACCCCTAGTGTCCAGAGAGCAAGGGAGCCCGGGTGCAGCTGGGGTTTACCGGGACTCTGGGTCTCTTCTCTGCTAATCTTCTTACACTGCCTCCAGCCTCAACGTGGGCTGGAGATGCAGATTCAACTCAGCTGCAGGAACATCAGCTCTAATGCTGCCAACCTGGTCGGAGCCTCCTCCAGGGTGCCTGCCAGGCCTACTCGAAAGCCTCCATCACTGGGCAGTTCCCAAGGGAGGAAAGGCCAGTTCTGCTTGGAGAATTTTGCACAGATGAACAGAAGACAAGTCAGCACCCGAAGACGCTCTGGGTGGTCTTATTATAGGAGGAGGCCCAGGTGATAAAACTTTCAAGAAATGACTTCAATTTCCTAACACCAAAACCCAAGGGAACTTAGAATTCTGGTCACCCTGATCAATGCCGAGACCTCAAAAGGAAAAGAAAAAAGGAAAAAAAAAAAAGACAAAAGTTGCACCCAAACCCTGCCATTCTTGTTTCCTCCTTGCCTGGAGCAGATATCATCCCCCTGTCACTCAAAAGGAAGGCTCGCTGGGCTCAGACTGGGGAGAGCGGAGACTGACGGACGCCCTGTCCAATCAGAAGCCCCCGTGCTGAGCGCTGACAAATCCTGAGCGTAGCCTGTAGCCGGGGGCCGGCCTCCGCGCTCGGAATGGGATTTATTTTTCCGCGGTCTGCGGTTCCACTCAGATTCCTGCAGTTGGACTGCAGGCTTCGCTCTTGCCCAGGATCCCGGGTGGCTCTGCCATTCAGGGGCCCATCTCCTCAGGGCAGGCTTGGCTGCTGGGCACCAGGAGATGGTGAGTGTGCGGTGGCAGCTGGCTCCTGGACAGAGAGGCTAGGGAGGGAGACGGGGCAGGGAGGCCATCTGGGGAAACCGGCTGTGGGGGGAACCCGAGCTGGCCGACCCTGACTCCGGGGCCGCTCTGAGACCACAGGCCTGAACCCACTGGGATCAGCGCCCCTCAGTCCCCCTGGCCAGCCTGGTGAGGAGCGTGACAGTGGCGGAGACGCCTCACAGCCTCCCCATTCCCTGGGCATCCTCAGCCCCTGCTGAGTCCTATCTGACAGGTGAGCAGGGCTGCCAGGCGTCTTCCTGGTTGTGGTGATTGACAGGTGGGACCCCTGGAAAACTCAATCTCTGAGCCTGGAGATGGCGCACACCTGTCATCCCAGCGGCTGGGGTGGGGGCTGATGCAGGAGGACTGCGAGGTCAAGGCCAGCCTCTGCAGGTTGGGGAGGCACTTGGAGACTCAGGGAGACCCTGCCTCGATATAAAATGCAAAATAGGCTGGGGATGGGGCTAAGTGGTCCAGTGCCCCTGAGTTCAATGCCAGGTACCCGCCCCCTCGAAAAAAAAAAAATCCAATCTCCAAACCCCGTTTTCCTGCAGGAGGGGAGCTTCGGTGAACAGGGATCTCGCTTATTCCTGAACTAGTTTTGTGGAGTTTATTTGTTTATTTTTGTTTGTTTGTTTTGTTTTGGTAGTTAACAGAAGGTGCTTTACCACTCAGCTATGAGCCTGGTACTTTTTAGTTTTTATTCTGACCGCGGGTCTAGCTAAGTTGCTGAGATTGTCCTGGTTAGGGTTTGATTGATAATGACTTTTTCATTGCAATTAAGTGTATATGATTTTTACATCCACGTGGGTTCGTGGGTGGACTCTGTTGATGTCATGATTTCTCAATGACAATTGTAACAGTACAACTTCAGCTTCCCAATGCATATGTTAGGTAATGACTTCTTTTTTTTTTTTTTTTTTGCTCTTATAATTTAAAAGTTCCTTGGTTAAGTTTACATATATTTTATTTAAGTTTGGATGAATTTTAGGACTGGGTGCTTCCATTAAGAGCAAAGCATGCTGGATTGTTTATTAGTGCATCATAGTTACACATAATACCACCGGCATATGGCGCCCTGTAAAACTGACCTATGGTATTTTATACTATTTTTAAGCTGAATGTACCATGACTAGTAATGTATTATCCTGGTCATATGAACTAATTTGAGTAAGTGCACTCCCGTGGGGGATTATCAAGAGTCTTTAATGGCAAAACAGTTTCCACAAATAGTTAAGAAGCACTTAAACTCCTTTAGTTTATTAGAATTCTTTGTTTCCTATCTTCATTGATACTATTTCATTCTCTCTCTGATAGGGTTTATTTTACATTTCTTGGATTTCTAAAGATGTAGGATTCTTTTTATTCTTATTTTTGAACACATGGGTATCTCCTGGAAAAATTGGAAGCTCAAGTCTCCTCCCTGAAAGTCTTTTGTGGTGGATTTCAGAGTGTCCTAACCCTGAGAATCACCACTCCATGGGCCATTTTCCTACTCAAGGGGACTGGGATATGCAGAGTTCTCAGGTTTTATTTCCCCCCAGAGTTTTGCTTTCTTTTGGGAGGGCATGGGAGGCACAGTGGATTGAACGCAGAGCTCTGTTACCACGGAGCTAGGTCCCTCCTACTTTTTATCATTTATCTTGAGACAGAGGCTAAGTCTGGCCTAGAACTTGTGCCTCAGCCTCCCGAGTGGCTGGGATTACAGGTGTGGCCCTCCTGCCTGGGTCCCCCTGAATGTTCTAAATGTAAGGGAAGCAAAGTGTCAGATCCAGAACCCCGTCTCCCAGATGAAACCTGTACATATGTATCAATAAACTTCTCAAATTCCAGTCCCCTGTCCCCATTTCCAGTAAAAATATCTGTGCACATGTGTGTGTGAATGTGTATTCTCCATTTCTCTCCCAGGCTAGACTTCTGGTCGAAATGTCTTTGGGCTGAGTGTCCCCACTGTGGACTGCATGTGCCAGGGGTCTCATGCCCTCTGTGATATTTTCCTGGTCCTGTTTTGACTCTCCCACACCTTGCATAGCTGAAGTCTTCTTGAGTGTCTGGTAAATCTCAGCCACCTGTGGACCTATGAGCAGGTGCATTTAGGGGAAGTAGTTTCTCAGGGGAGTAGGTGATGGCCCTGCAGCTGGGAAGAGGCTCCTTATCCAGAAGCCACTTCAGATGTTCCCTCGTCCTGGCTCCTGTGGATACTTGAACATAAGTGGGCATGCAGCCATTTATTAACACACTGGTTCAAGTTTCTTTGGAAATGCATCCACAGTGGTTGCTGGCTTTTAAAGAACTCCATGCTATTTCTAAAAATGGCTAAACTAAACTGATATTCTAGCCTCATGTGAGTAGGTCTTTCTCCATACCCATGTCATTGCAGGACTAGCTCCTTTGCCTGTTTGATAGGAGCCTTTCCCACAGCTGGGCTCTGGCTGCTGTAGCTCTCCTACTTGGCTGGGGGTTGAATTCCTGATGCAATTGGTTAGAACCCAGGCTGCCTGTGCTCACTGCAAGAAGGTGGTGTGAGCCTGTTCTAGAAAGAAACAGGGTTTTAACCCCGTTTGCTTCACTCCTGGTGTGGATTGTAGAACAGGAAAATACTCAGACACCAGTGTGAAGCCCCTCCTTGCTGATCCAGGAAGATTTGCAAATGCAAAGTTGCTATTGCTCCCAAAGCTTGGTGGGTTAGGATGGAATCCATGATATGGGAAAAAATGTTGGGACCCTGAGTGCCTGGACATACTCTTTCCAAAAAGAACTGGTCAGGCCTGGAGTTATTACTGAGGTAGGGGGAAGAGGGCTCAGGCTTGCTGCTGGGTGGACTGCATTTGTCCTGTCTACCCTTAGGGACTGGCTAGTGCCGAAGTCTGGCTTGGCACAAATCAGGAGCCATTTGTCAAAAAGAAACTAACTTTATTTTTAGAACTACAAACGCCAAACAAAACAGCTCCAGGGAAAAACCCTCAGAGCCCAACTGCCACCACCGGCTTCCACAAGCCTCTCTCTCCCACACCAGCCTCTCAACCTCCCACAATCCTCCTCCTCTTGAGGCCGATTGGCTGGGTTGCGTGGGCAGAGCCAAAGAAGTCACCCAATGAGCAGCTCCGTGGAGGAGCCAATCAGCTAGATGTTGCTGGGGTCGCTGTGAGCCAATCATCAGCTGGCAGTCTGAAGGGCAGGGAAACAGCCCAATGAACATCACCGCAGAGGAGCCAATCAGCTAGATGTTGCTGGGGCAGTCTGAAGCTTGCTGGCAGCTGGAAGTTTGCTGGGGCCCCTTTGGCTGTGGCTCTCAACAGGCTAGAGAGGAGCTCGACTGTTAGCAACCACAGTTTGCAGATCATGCTGCAAATCCCTTCTAGGGATAAACTGGGACCCTTGAGACCTCACTCCCCTTCTGTCCTGGTCCCATGGATAAAGCTCATGACCCTCCACAGACATAGAAAACCACCCCTTTCCTCTCCTCCTGGTACTTGTGTATATGCAGCTCTTTCTTCTATGAGCACCAGACAAATTGTGTTTTCAGTGACAAGTCATTTTGTGTCCCATGTGCTTCATTTGTGGCCCCAATCAGTCTTCCTCTACTCTGGGTGACACTGGATTGGGGTATTCTGTCCCAATTATATGGCACATTGCTCAAGGCAGGACTAATGCCCACGTGTCCCCCAACTTTGCCTGCTCTTCGGATGGTAGATATTTTCTCACTGGGCCAATGCATAGGTCTCTCCGTCCATGTTTAACTTTATTTAAAAGGGACTCAAAACAGAAGTAGGTATTTATTTGGTGTATCTATTTGTGAAGGGAATCCAGGAGCCTCCTATTCTGGTATAATTTTGAAACCTAATCCAACTCAATATGTGCTTCTTTGGGGTGCTGGAGTGTAATCCAGCACCATGAATGTCCTGGACCCAAGCCCTACCAGTGCTCTGCACCTCCAGTTCCCACATCTCCCTTCATGTTAGGTTGCCTTCTTCATTCACATTTTAATTTTTAATTTATTTTAATTTAATTTTTAATTTATTTCTTAATTTAATTTTTTAAAATTACTACTGTCTATTTGTTTTTAATTTAGGCAGGGTTTCACTCAGTTGCTGGGGTCAGCTTCACAATTGTGATCCCCTGACTCAGCCTCCAGACCCCTGGATATATCAGGTGTGTAGCACCACATGCATCCTACCTCACTATTTCTTTTTCTTTTTTTATAGGATTTTTTAGGTCATGATTTAAATTTATATATATAATTTTTTAATTTTTTAAACACAGTATAACAGTGGAATGCATTTCAATTCTTTTTACACTTATATAGCACAATTTTTCATATCTTTGTATATAAAGTATGTTCACATCAGTTTATGCCATTATACATGTACTCATTTCTTTCCGCATTACAATTCTTAATTCACATATATATCACAGTTTTTCACCTCTCTTTGTATATAAGGTATGTTGACACCCAATGCAATTCTTTATATATGTCTTTTGAATAATGATATCGACCATGTCATTGTATAATGATAACCATCAAATTCCATCATCCTTGCTAATCCCCTGTCCCCTTCCTCTCCCTCCCACCCCTCTTACCTATCTAGAGTTAATCTAATCCTCCCATGCTCTCCCTCTCTACTCCACTGTGAGCCATCCCCATATATCAGAGAAATTATTTGACATCTTTGGGGGGAGATTGGCTAACTTCACTTAACATAATACTCTCCAACTCCATCCATTTACTGGCAAATGCCATTATTTTATTCTCTTTTAGTGCTGAGTAATATTCCATTGTGTATATATGCCACATATTTTTTATCCAGTCATCGACTGATGGGCATCTAGGTGGGCTCCATAGTTTAGCTATTGTGAATTCTACTGCTGTAAACATTGATGTTGCTGTGTCCCTGTAGTATGCTGTTTTTAAGTCCTTTGACTATATCCAAGGAAAGAAATAGCTGGGTCAAATGGTGGTTCTTTTCCCAGATTTCCAAGGAATCTCCGTACTGCTTTCCTTATTGTCTGCACCAATTTGTAGTCCCATCAGCAGTGTATGAGTGTACGTTTTCCCCCATATCCCCGTCAACACTTATATTTGTTTGTATGCATAATAGCTGCCATTCCTACTGGAGTGAGAAGATATCTTAGTTTTGATTTTCATTTCTCTAATTGCTAGAGATGATGAGCATTTTTATGTATTTTTGATTGATTGTATATCCTCTTCTGAGAAGTATCTTTTCAGGTCCTTGGCCAATTTATTGATTGGGTTAATTGTTTTTTTTTTGGTGTTAATATTTTTTAGTTCTTTATATACCCTAGAGATTAGTGCTCTATCTGATGTGTGAGGGGTAAAAATTTGCTTCCAGGATGTAGGCTCTCTATTCCTTTTTTTTTTTTTGATAGAAACTTTTTAGTTTGATTCCATCCCATGTGTTGATTCTTGGTTTTAATTCTTGTGCTATAGGAGTCTTATTAAGAAAGCTGTGGCATAATCCCAGATGATGGAGATTAGGGCCTACTTTTTCTTCTATTTGAAGAGTCTCTGGTTTAATTCCTAGACTTTTGATTCATTTTGAGTTAAATTTTGTGCATGGTGAGAGAGAGGGATTCAGTTTTATCTTGCTGCATATGGATTTCCAGTTTTCCCAGCAACATTTGTTGAAGATGCTCTCTTTTCTCCAGTGCATATTTTTAGCACCTTTGTCTAATATAAGATAATTGTAGTTTTGGGGTTTGTCTCTGTGTCCTCTATTCTGTACTGTTGGTCTACCAGCCTGTTTTGATGTCAGTACATGCTGTTTCTGTTACTATGGCTTTGAAGTATAGTTTAAAATCTGGTATGGCGATGCCACCTGCCTCCCTCTTCCGGCTAAGGATTGCTTTAGCTATTCTGGGTCTCTTATTTTTCCAGATTAATTTCACGATTGCTTTTTCTATTACTATGAAGAATGCCATTGGGATTATGATCAGAATTTCATTAAATCTGTAGAGTGCTTTTGGTAGTATGGTCATTTTGATAATATTTGTTCTGCCTATTCAAGATCAAGTTACATCTTTCCATCTTCTAAGGTCTTTGATTTCTCTGTAGTGTTCAATAGTTTTCATTGTATAGATCCTTCATATCTCTTATTGATACCCAAGTATCTTTTTTTGAGGATATTGTGAGTGGGGTAGTTTTCCTCATGTGCCTCTCAGAGGATTTGTCACTGATATAAAGAAATGCCTTTGATTTATGGGTGTTGATTTTATATCCTGCTGCTTTCCTGAATTTTAGTTCTAGAAGTTTTCTAGTGGAGTTTTTTGGGTCTTCTAGGTACAGAATCATATCATCAGCAAATAGTGCTAGTTTAAATTCTTATTTTTATACTTATTTCTTTAATTTCTTTCATCTAATTTCTCTGGCCAGTGTTTCAAGAACTATGTTGAATAGAAGTGGTGAGAGAGAGCATGCCTGTCTTGTTTCACATTTTTGAGGGAATGCCTTCAGTTGTTCTCCATTTAGAATAATGTTGGCCTGGGGCTTAGCATAGACAGCCTTTACAATGTTGAGACATGTTCCTGTTATCCCTAGTTTTTTTAGTGTTTTGAACATCAAGGCATGCTTAATTTTTTCAAATGCTTTTCGGCATCTATTTAGATGATCATATGATTTTTGTCTTTAAATCTACTAACATGATGAATTACATTTATTGACTTTTGTATGTTGAACCATCATTACATCATTGGGATGAATCCCACTTGATCATGGTGCATGATCTTTTTGATATGTTTTTGTATTTGATTTGCCAGATTTTATTCAGAATTTTTGCATCTGTCTTTTAGAGATTTGTGTTAAGTTTTCTTTCTTTGATGTGTCTGTCCGATTTTAGATTCAAGGTGAGTTTGAAACCTCATAGAATGAGTTTGAAAGTGTTCCCTCTTTTTTATTTCATAGAATAATTTGAGAAATATTGGTGTTAGTTGTTCTTTGAAGGTTCTATTCATTGAATCCTGGGATTTTTTTTTTTTTTGGTTGGTAGGCTTTTGATGGTGTCTTCTATTTCATTGCTTGAAAATGATCTGTTTTTTTTGCTGAGGTTGTGGCTCAAGTTGTAGCATGCTCACCTGGCATGTGTGGGGTGCTGGGTATGATCCTCAGCAACACATAAAAGAAAAAGAAAAATGTTGTGTCCACCAAAAACTATAAAAGAAAAAATTAAAAAAATTCTCTTAAACAGATAATATTCTTTTTTAACTTGTGTATCATCCTCACTCAGTTTGGGTAAATTATGACTCTAGACATTTGTTGATGTCTTCAATATTTTGTCTTATTGGAGTACAAATTTTCAAAATAATTTCTAATTATCTTTATTTCTCTTGTTTTCATGGTGATATTTCTGTTTATCACAGATTTTAGTAATTGGAGTTTTTCTCTACTTCTCTACATTAGCATGGTTAAGGGTTTACAAATGTATTTATTTTTTCAAAGAGCCAACTTTTCATTTTGAAAATTAAAATTAAAAAAAAAATAAATGGCAGCAGAATGCATTACAATTCTTAACTACACATGTACAGCACAATTTTTCATATTTCCATATATAAAGTATGTTGACACCAATTCATGTCTTCATACATGTACTTTGGGTAATGATGTCCATCATATTCCACCATCCTTGCTAATCCCCTACCCACTCCTTTCCACTCACACCCCACTGCCCTGAATAGAATTCATCTATTCCTCCCATGCTCTCCCTCCCTACCCCAGTATAGTCAGCTTCCGTATATGAGAGAAAACATTCAGCATTTGTTTTTTTTTTTTCGGATTGGCTACATTCACTTAGCATTATTTCCTCCATCACCATCCATTTACCTGTAAAAGCCTTAATTTTATTTTCTTTTATTGCTGAGTAATATTCTATTGTGTACAAATGACATATTTTTTTTATCCATTCATCTATTGAAGGGCATCTAGGTTGGCTCCACAGCTTACTATTGTGCATTGTGATGCTAAAAACATTGTGGCTGTATCCCTGTAGTGTGCTGTTTCTAAGTCCTTTGGGTATAGACTGGGAAGTGGAATAGCTGGGTCAAATGGTGGTACTATTCCCAGTCATTTTGTCAATTTTTAAATTGCTTCTTTTGTTTCAATTTCATTGATTTCAGCTCTGATTTTAATTATTTTCGTTCCTTTACTGCTTTTGGTGTTGATTCACTTTTTTTCCTAGGTCTTTGTGATGTAATTTTAGGTCATTTATTTGACTTTATCTTTTTTTAAGGAATGAACTCCATGCAATGAACTTTCCTCTTAGTAATGCCTTCATAGTGTCCTAGAGATTTTCATATGTTGTTTTTGTGTTCTCATTCACCTCTAAGAATTTTTAAATCTCTTCTTTGATGTTTTCTGCAACCCATTATTCATTCACTAGCATATTATTTAGTCTCCAGGTGTTGGAGTAGCTTCTATTTTTATTATTGATTTGTAATTTCATTCCATTAGGATCTGGTAGAATGCAGGGTAGTATCTTTAGTTTTCTGTATTTGCTTAGAGTTGCTTTTTGATATTTTATATGGTCTATTTTTGAAAAGGATCCATTTGCTGCTGAGAAGAAAGTGTCTTCGCCTGTTGAAGGATGAAATGGTCTATCTATGTCAGTTAAATCTAAGTTATTGATTGTATTATTTTATTCTATAATTTCTATTTGGCTTTTGTTTGGAAGATTTTTCCAGTGGTAAAAGAGGTGTGTTAAAGTCACCCAGAATTATTGTCCTGTGGTCTATTTAGCCCTTGAACTTGAGAAGAGTCTGTTTGAACATATATGCTCCATTGTTTGGGGCATAGATATTTATAATTGTTATGTTTTGATGGTGTAAGGTTCCCTTAAGCAGTATGAAAGGTCCTCCTTTATCCCTTCTGATTAACTTTCATTTGAAGTCAACATTATTTGATATAAGGATGGAAACCCCTGCTTGCTTCCACATTCCATGTGAGTGGTATGTTTTTAAATATTTATTTTATATAGATGAACACAGTACATTTATTAATTTATTTTTATGTGGTGCTGAGGATTGAAACCATGGTCGCACACATGCTAGGTGAGCACTCTACTGCTGAGCCTCAGCCCCAGCCCAAGTGATATATTTTTTTTAAACATGTCACCTTCAGTCTGTGGGTGTCTTTTTCTATGAGATGAGTCTCTTGGAGGAAGTATGTTCTTGGGTCTTCTTTTCAAATCCAGTCTGCCAGTCTTTTGATTGCTAAGTTTTGGAAATTAACATTCAGGGTTATTATTGAGACGTGATTGTTATTCCCAGTTATTTTTGTTTGTTTTTGGTATTTAACTAAGTCAGTTTCTCTTTGATAGGTTTTTGCTTTAGAGTGATTCTTTCCTTTTCTAATTGTCATTGTTTTTCATTTCCTCCTCATGGAATATCTTGCCAAGGATGTGCTGTACTGCAGGTTTCTAGTTGTAAATTCTTTTAAATTTTGTGTATCACGAAAATTTTTATTTTTTCATGAAAATAACATCTAAATCAAAATCTAATTGCTAATCAAAGTTTAATTTTGCTGTGTATGATTCTTGGTTGGCATCTATTTCTTTCAGAGTTTGGTGTATGTTGTTGCAGGATCTTGTAGCTTTCAGGGTCTCAGTTGACAAATCAGAGATCCTGATTGGTTTTTTCATATATAATCTGATTGCTTTCTCTTGTGTCTTTTAAAGTGCTCTGCTTCTCCTGTATGCTACGTGTTTTCATTATGATGTGCCTTGGTGTAGATCTGTTGTGATTTTGTTCATTTGGTGTCCTGTAAGCTTCGTATATTTAATATTTCAATTCACTCTTCATGTTTGGAAATTTTTCTGGTGCTATTTCATTGAATAGAGTGTCAATTTCTGTAGTTTGGGCCTCTAAGCCTTCCTCTATCCCAATAGTTGTTAAATTTGGTCTTTTCATATTGTCTCACAATTCTTGAATCTTCTGCTCATGGTTTCTTACCATCTTCACTGGGGTCAACTTTATTTTTTCAAGATTATATATTTTGCCTTAAATGTCAAAGGTTTGGTCTTCCAAGTGATCTATTCTGTTGGAGATGCTTCCTATTAAGTTCATAATTTGGTTTACTGTTTCCTTCATTTCAAGTATCTCTGTGTTTTTTTTTTTTCCGAATCTCTATCTCCTTATTGAAGGAAACTTTTGCTTTCTGTGTTTGCTTATGTAGCTCTTAATCAAAATGATCCCATGTTGCCTGTATTTGCTCTTATATCATCCTTTAATTCATAGAAAATTATGTACCTTCTCCACTCCTTCTCTGTTATTTCTCCTGCTGTTCTGACCATGGTTTCTAATAATTCAGCATCTTTTTTTAGGGCATATTCTTGTTGGTTTTTTCATGTTTTTCATGCATCTTTCCCTCCATCTCTCTGTTTTCAAGGTGCTGCAAGTTTTACCCTCTCGGGTTATAGTGTCCCCAATGGGTTCCAATAACTTTTTAAAAAAAAATATTTATTTTTTAAATACATGACAACAGTGGAATGCATTACAATCCTCATTACACACAGAGCACAATTTTTCATTCCTCTGTATATAAAGTATGTTCATGTTAATTTATGCCATTCTACATGTACTCATTCCATTATGCATTACAACTCTTATCGAACACAAATTTCATATCTGATTGTATATAAGGTATGTTGGCACCAAATTTAAAATCTTCATACATGTGTTTTTGAATAATGATGTTGATCATATTCCACCATCCTTGCTAATCCCCTTCCCTTGCTAATCCCCTTCCCCCTCCATTTTCCTCTCTCCCCTCTTCCCTATCTAGAATTAATCTAATTCTCCCATGCTCTCCCTCCCTACCCCACTGTGAGTCATTCTGCATATAACAGAGAAAATACTTGGCATTTGTTTTTTGGGTATTGGCTAACTTCATTTAACATAATATTCTCCAACTCCATCCATTTACTAGCAAGCGCAATGTTTTTATTCTCTTTTAGTGCTGAGTAATATTCCATTGAGTATATATATCCCATTTTCTTTATCCATTCATCCACTGAAGGGCATCTATTTTGGTTCCACAGTTTACCTACTGTGAATTGTGCTGCTGTAAACATTGATATGGCCATGTCCCTGTAGTATTCTGTTTTTAATTCCTTTGGGTATAGACTGAGAAGTGGGATAGCTGGGTCAAATGGTGGTTCCATTCCCAGATTTCCAAGGAATCTCCATACTGCTTTCCATATTGGCTGCGCCAATTTGAATCCCCACCAGCAATGTATGAGTGTGCCTTTTCTCCCACATCCTTGCCAACGCTCATTGTTTATATGCATAATAGCTTCCATTCTGGCTAGAGTAAGATAAAATCTTAGTTTTGATTTGCATTTCTCTAATTGCTATGTTGAACTTTTCATACATATTTGTTGCTCAGTTGTATATCACATTCTGAGAAGTGCTTGTTCAGTTCCTTGGTTCATGTGTTGATTGAGTTATTTGGGTTTTTGTGTGTATGTCTGTGTGTGTATGTGTGTCAAGATTGAGTTCTTCATATTCCCTAGAGATAAGGGCTGTATGTGATGTGTGAGTGGTAAGAATTTGATCCCAGGATGTTGGCTGTCTTTTCACCTCACTGATTGTTTCTTTTGCTGAGAAGCTGTTCAGTTTTGATCTGTCTACTTATTGATTCCTGGTTTTAATTCTTATGCTATAATAGTCTTATTAAGGATGCTGGGGCCTAATCCAATATAATGAAGATTTGGACCTACATTTTCTTCTCTTAGGTGCAGGGTCTCTGGTTTAATTCCTAGGTTCTTGATCCACTTTGAGTTAGGTTTTGTGCTTGATGAAAGAGAGGGTCTTAATTTTATTTTGCTGCATATGTATTTGCAGTTTCCCTAGCACCATTCATTGAAAAGGCTATTTTTTCTGCAATATGTTTTTGGTACCTTTGTCTAGTATGAGATAACTGTATTTATGTGTGTTATTCTCTGTGTTCTCTTTTCTATACAATTGGTCTACTTGTCTATTTTGGTGCCAGTACCACGCTGTTTTTGTTACTATTCCTCTGAAGAATAGTTTAAGGTGTGGTATAGTGATGCCACCTGCCTTCCTCTTCTAAGGATTGCTTTGCCTCTTCTGGGTCTCTCTGTTTTTCCAGGATTAATTTTTGTTTCTTTTTCTATTTCCATGAGGAATGCCATTGGGATATTGATTGGAGTTGCATTAAATCTGTATAGTGCTTTTGGTAGCATGGTCATTTTGACAATATTAATTCTACCTATTAAAGAAGAAGGTAGAACTTTCCATCTTCTAGGTCGTCTTTAATTCTTTTTATTTAGCATGTTGTAGTTTTCATTGTACAAGGCTTTCACCTGTTTTATTAAATTAATTTAATTTCTTTCAATTCTCATTACCTTATTTTTTTTTCCTTCATTCTTTCCCCCCATTATTCTTCTTCATCTATTTTATTAATCTTTTTATTCAAATATGTTTGATGCTTTCTACATATACAGGAAGGTGGAATTCACAGTGGTATATTTTTATATACCCATGTTTTTTTAAAATTCATTTGATATTCTCCTTTCCTGTCACTCCCACCCAGTCTCCTTATACTCCACTAATCTTCTCTATATCTTTATGATATTCATTTCTCCTTTCCCTTTTTGTTTTGCTCTAATTGTCGCATGTGAAAGGGAGCATTTGACCCTTGATCAGTCTGATTAATTTTGCTTAGCATGATGTTGTTAATTTCTGTTCATTTACTGACAAATGTCACAATTTAAATCTTCTTTATCGCTGCCTAAAAACATATTGTGTGTATCACATTTTATTAATCAATTCATATATTAACCGGCATGGAAACTTCTTTCATAATTTGGCTATGGTGAATTGGGATGCCAGGAACAAAAATGTGGCTCTATCAAAATATAGTATTAATTACAATTACAGATACCAAATATTCATGGCTACTTGAACATGCTTTTCTGATACAAATATAAGTCAGGCATAAGAAAACAATCCACTGTTGATCATTATATATAGGCAGTAGCATATTCAAATAAATGTTTCTCATTATGAAAGCAGTGTTACTTATTGGTCAAATATCACTTGCATTTTTGTTTGCTTTTTTAATCTTTTTAAATATACTTATTTTTTCTGTGGTTTTGACTTTTTTCTTGTGCCTGTAACAAATACTTTTTTTCCTCTGGCAAAATATAAGTAAAATCTAATTTACCATTTTTAAGTTTATAATCCCATAGCTTATACAGTAGCCATAATGTTGTATAATGATCACCAGTGTTTAATTTCTGATATTTTTATACATAAAAAATCAGTTTCTTCTGACACCCATTTACATTCTCCCAAAGAATTAAGTTTTGCATCCCTTGTCATTTTTAATGTTTTCTCCTCTTTAGATTCTGTGTAAATTTTAATACTATCCTGTTCTACTGTTTAGATTTTGTGTAAATTTTAATACTGTTTTGTTCACTAGACAACATATTTTAGAAAGATAAAAGGCATAAAATTTTGTTCCTTATGGCTTTGACTTTTAAGAACGGACTGATACATGAGCTCATCCAGGGCAGGGCTATCAGTGTAGATTCTCTAAGAGGGAAGTTTGTACATTTCAGCTACAGTTCTTGGAACCATGGTGATTGAACTGGAGGAATAATTTGGGGAATTTATGAACTCCAAAGTAAATAAGGCTGGGAACTAAGTAGAAACATAAGAAAAGTAAAAATAAAAGTTTAAACAAATATTATTCTTAAGATACACTAGGGTCATGATTGATTGTTTTAACTTAATGACATCAGAAATTAATGGGGATTGGTTAAAAAAATATTTCAAGTAGAACTTTTCAGACATTGAAGTTTCTACTACAGATAGGAGACACAGAAACCCACTGAATTCTGTGGTTTTCCAAGAAAATGACTTAGAGTAAATTTATGAAATATCTGTCAAATCTCACTATGTTATCAAGGCCTTAGTGAAAACTATTGCATTTGTTTTTATGCTGCTGCTAATAAAACCCAAGGTCTTGCACATGCTGAACAAATTCTGCACCACTTAACTACAACCATAGCTCCATAAAATATTATTATGTAAATGTCTCTGTAGGTGAAAACCTTACAGGTTATTTTGTATTTATGCATAAATTACATATAGTTAATGAAATATAATTCATTATTTCACATAATTATTCAATAATATGACTCATTATAATAAATGATTTTAAAGATATATGCTTAAACTAGCTAACTCTGCAGTATTTTATATATCTATAATTATAAATCTATGTACGTATACACACATCTATAGAAATACAGATATACATACCCAAATCTTATCTCCATGGATCTGTATGTTTATTATAGTTTCAGATTATATCATTCTTAATATTGCTCCTTATAAGTTTCTAATACCATTATATGTGATAATGCCCATTTTTAAATTGCTTGTTATCTCGCTCAGTATTTTTAAAATATATTTAGTTATCAATGGAACTTTATTTGTTATTAATTTATATGTGGTGCTGAAGATGAAACCCAGTGCCTCATACGAGGTAGATAATGGCTCTAACACTGAGCCAAAACTCCATCTCTTTTGCCAAGTTTTAAGAGCTCAATGTATTTTCTTTTTATTCCAAACCTTCATCATATATTCATATATATATTTGGCAAATATTTTATCCAGCTTCTTCTCATTCAGTTAATAGCATACTTCAAAATACAGAATGGTTTTCAACAGAGGAAAAGTTTATTAACTTTCTCATTTATAGATCTTGCTTCTGGCTTTGTTCATGTCAAGGACAAAGCCATATAGGATTTCTGCTATGTTGTCTGACACAAGCTACAAATTTAACATTTTCATTCAGATGAATGATTTAATTTCTCAAAAGTTGTAAGTTCTGTGTCTAATTCATTTCTTTGCATACAGATGCCAGGGTGTTCATAATTCATTAAAAAGATTATATCATCTCCAGGGAAATCCTGCCATCTCTTATGTGTTTGTTGAGTTTATTTCTAGGTTTTCAGTTCTATTCCACTAATCTGTTTGTATACTCTTTGCCACATATCTCACCTTTTGTGGTACTGTAAGTTCATAGTAAATCTCAGTTTCAGATATTTCAATCCCATAAACTTATTCTACAGAATTGTTGACCATTCTATATGCCTGCATTCTGCATATAGCCTTTAAAAGCCATTTTTTTATATTTGTGCAATAGGTTGTTACGATTTTATCATGGTGGTGTTTAATTCATTTACTAGAGTTGTATATAGCTGATATCTTAATATTGAATGCTTCTTTGTATGTTTGGTAGTTGTAGGGTCGCCCAATTTACAGGAAGTAGATCAGTAGTGTAGATGACATTCTGGGACTTATAAGTGACATCATGATTAGGTGAAAGACTGCAATTTTGAGACCCGAAGTAGTGACACTTGTGCCACCCAGTGTCAAAAACATGTTATTTTTAAAAAATATCTTTAGTTGTTGAGGAACCTCTATCCTTTATTTATATGTGGTGCTGAGGATCAGACCTGGTGCCTCACACATGCTAGGCAAGAGCTCTGCCACTGAGCCACAACCCCCATTTGATTTTCTGCAAATTCACACATTTTCTTCTAGAAAAATGAATTTTAAAGAACATTGACTTTAAACTGACTCCAACTATGAGTCTGTTAACTGGTGAGAATTGTGACTATGGAAGACTAACCATTTCCTTTCTTTGCAAAAGGCATCTGAGATGTGTGGACTTTACAGAATTATTTTCTTATCTGCCCAGAATTAGCTGACTCTCTGCTTAGGAACGAGCCACAGAAGGCCACAGTGTTACAGAGAGGGTTCTTCACAGTTTAGAAAAAATATTTATTCTAACATGTCAGGATTTTAATTTTTTGCTTTTTGTGAACACTGACTATAATCATCTACTAACCTAATTGGTCTTGTTGTTGTTCCTTTCATAAAATCTTGATACCATACAATTCCAATTGGCTCAAGTATTTAAACATTTTGCTATTAAAAATTTTAATTGGTTATTTGTGTAGATGGGGTGATTATGCTCTGATGTCAAGGTAATTCTTCCTATAAAGTAGCTATGTTTAAGTAACTAGGATCCATCCACACGTGGAAAACCAGTGTGGACCCTTCGGGTGTGTCTTACTGATCTCATCTTCTTTTTTCACACAGAGATGATGACAGCCCTGTGACTTTTTATGACTCCTAATTTTATTATGTATTTCTCAAAGCCATCATTTTTCTTGGTTATATATCCTTGGTTGTATGAGTTTTAAGTAATTTATTGTTACCATTATTTTTCCATTACAATTATATTAAAAAGTCTTTTTTCTTTTATTATCCATTTCTTTGTCTCAGTTTTTGAACACATACATGCTGCTGTCTGGACCTCTATTATACCAATTTTATTCACTCATTGAACTGCTTATAGAACTTAATATTTCAAGTCTGTCTTTTGTCTCCAAACATTAATATTTTATGAATGTTTTACACATTGCGAATGTGTCATGGATGATACTTGAAACTAATTTTTTGGGGGCACTCAATCTATATCATGGATACAAAGCAAAAAGAATAACTCCCAGACTGTTTTCAAAAGCTTTTTTTTACCACTTTTTGTCTCCCTTGGGCTCAATCACCTTATGAGAATATCTTTGACAAGTCTGATTTGCATCTGGAATGTACCACAAATTTCATTCACCGGTGGCATAAAAATTAGGAGTTGGGCTTTTATTCAGTTCTTGGATTGTGGTGTACATCTCTGACTTCACTCTGATATGAAATATATATATATACTGTTTTAGCACTTACTTTCAATTATCTAATTCAGAGGAAAATACGTATCTTATTACATAATTAAAGTAACTCTCTTACATGACAGTAAGTAATACTAACTCTTAATCCAAACTAAACACTGAATAATGGTTTTGTGCATGTGCTATTGTTCTACCAATTTTTTATTTTAGGAGCCACTGACATTCGGGGATGTAGCTAATGATTTCTCTGAGGAGGAATGGGAATGCCTGGATCCTGCTCAGCAGAATTTATATAGAGAAGTGATGTTGGAGACCTACAACAACCTGGTCTTTGTGGGTGAGCATAACTTTTCTTCAAAATTCCTAATTATTATTATTTAATTTTCTTCCCTTGAAGTATATCTTTTGGAAACTTCACCATAAAAATTGGATGATTCACATTTGTGTTTTCAATAAAAAGATGGGGTAGTTCTTGATGCTGACAAGAAAATATTAAGTTTCTTTTCATCCTTAATGTTTTCCTTTGTTGGCATGATGTACATCTTTCACTTGACATATGGTTGACTTAGAGAAATGCAGTCATGTCAAATACTGTGGCCCACATATAGCAGAGGACATAGTTGAGGTAGAGGAGGAAGCCTAAATTCAAAAACTTTGATTGAGAAGTTATCAAGCAGAGAAGATTTTTGAGAAGCTTGAATTTCTTTCTCTTGTGATCATAGAAGAATCTGTCCTGTGTTTTGTGCTTTCAAATAATCTAGTCTCCTGATTTTCCTCCAGTAATGTCTGCATACATGCAAATTAACAACAAAACACTCCACTTGCCTTGTGAGTATCACTATTATCTGACAACTCTTCCATAATTTTTAAAATATTTTTTAGTTGTTAATGATTTTTCCATTTATTCATATGTGGTGCTGAGGATCAAACCCAGGGCCTCATACATGGTAAGCAAGCCCTCTGCCATTAGTCTATAACTCCAGCCCCTCTTCCATTATTTGCAGGAATTTTTTGTGCATTTCTGGAGACCACTAGGTCAACCCATTGTAATAAATTAATATCACAAGTCAGTTACTCTAAACTTATTTGTACATTTTTTTCCATAAAATGTTCTTATCAGAGTTCTTTCTGATATGTGTAATGGAGTTTTTGTGAAATTATCTGCCATGGAATGAAAGTCAAGGTGGACAAAGACTGCTCTTTTGAGAGATGGTTTAAGTTGTATTTGAATAAGAAGATTTGTAAAATAACAAATCTGTGTATATTTATAATTTGATTGGTTAATTTTTTCCTTATTTTTTCATTGTGTATAGTAGATTCCATGTTGCAGACTGGGTTTCCCCATATCAGTTAATTGCTTCAAAAATTAAGATATGCATGACTCCTGTTTGTATTGCCAATAGTGTTATATGTGCTTTTGCTTGTATAAATATTAAGCCTTTTTTGTCTATGACTTTTATATTTTATTTTGATTGTCTTTTAATCTGTCCATGTACATAGAAATTGAAATTTTCTATATGTAAATGTAATGTGGATTGATGGCAGTGATACTCTAATGCTGATCTACACCCCAAGCTCCTTTTCATTCATAGTTTGAGAGAGGTTCTCACTAAGTTATTGAGGATGTCTTGAATTTGCAATTCTCCTGCCTCAGACTTCCTAGTACCTGGGATTAGAAGCATGCCCATCATTTGTATATTGATGAGTTTGTTCTTATTTATAGGATAAAGACCACATTATTTTAAATGAAGGTTTGAGAAATGTTGCAAATATCTTTTATGTCTTGTTTGTAATTTTTATTATGATCAAAACTACAAAATAAAACTTACTGTCTCCAAGAATTTAAATATAAAGTTCAGTAACATTAATTCAAATTGTTATGCAATATATCTCTAAAAAGTTTAGATCTCAAAAAAAAAAATCTATGCCTAGGAAGCAAGAGCTCATTTCTGTCTCCTTATAACAAAACCATTCTCTTTTCTTCAGAAAGCTGCTACTTTAGTTCAGAGATGTCATGCTTGTAGAATTCTGCAGTATTCTTTCTGTGACAATTCAGTTAACCTAGTGTATATACATTTCATAAAATATATAATTAGAATAAATTCTTTGACTTCAAAGTTCTATAGTTTCTATATTCCAAAATGGCTCATCATTTTTTCAAGGGATATTTGGTTTGCATCTCCCATGAGGGCTCTGTTGAGTAACAATGTCAAAACACTGGTGTGCAATGTTATTAATTTGCTATTGATGTGAAGGTTATTGCCACACTCGCTAAGAAGTCTGTCTATCTAACTCCATGTCTGCTTTTACAATTGAATGTTGTAAATTTTATTATATTTTGAAGCAGGAAAATAGTCTTATTTGTACTTTGAGGGATATTCATACAATTTAAAGGTTAGATTTCTCTGAAAAAAAAACATTTTTAACAATGGGAGTCTGATGCATATTACCTGGAGTCTCTAGTTAACTTTAAGTAGTATAAACATCTTTAAATTTAATCTTTCAATTCTTGAACAACAGCATGCCCAAGGGTGTTCAATCAACTGACACATATTTAGGGATTTTTGAACATTCCTAGCACTTTTGACTTCAAATTTTTATTCCATGTTGGTTAAAAAATAACTATCACTTAAATATTTATTAACCTTTGTTATAATACATAAAATTGATCTATCCAGCATAATATCTCACTTGTGATTAAGAATAGGGATTCTATAAGTCTACAATAGTTTCAAATATTTTCAAAGTCTTATACCCTGCAATTACCATTTTGCTTCACTGTATTTCCCTTTTCAGTAAGTGGGGATTGATGTCTCCTAGGATGAAAGTGATTCTTTTTTTCATTCAATTCTCTTAATGTTTTTTTGTGTGTTTGGGGAGTAGGATATAGGATGCAAATGTATTTACTCTTAATTCGGAACCTAGGGAAATGTTTCTTTTCTTTATTTTGCTTCTTTTCAAATTCTTTTTAAAATTTAAAATGATTTCTATGTTTTAATACTGTCTTAAACTATGTTTTGTTTACTATAATTTAGACTGCACAGGTTTTTTTGGTCACCTTTCTATGTGTCATGCTTATATCCCTTTGCTTTCAGTATGTGTTTGTCCTTAGATTTAGAGTATACTGTGGACTACCTAGAGTTGTAATTTTTAGAGGTAATTCATATAGCCAAGGTTTGTTTTCATCAGAATTTTGTAATCTTAAATTTGCCAATAAAAATATCAAAAAATGAAGAATCTCCTACTCATACTTTGTATGAGTATCAACTTGACTTCACTTTTTTAAAAATTCAATATATTTGTGTCTTTTCAAAACTATATTATTGTTACAGGTATATATGTCTTTTAACAGTTTTGCTTTTATTCTTTTTTTTCAAATTCTATTTCAAAATTTTTTGTGTCCTATTTTTACAATAAAATCAATTTTCTGAGCCAAGAAATGTTAGATTTTCATATGACTTGTGTTGCTGTGCACACTTACATTTCAGCATGAAGGATTACTTTTCATACTTTTTGGAGAACAGATCTAGTGTTGATGAATAGTGTGTGCATTTATATCTCTAAAGTCTTTATTTTTCTTCTCTTTTGAAAGATAGTAGCTGTAAATATTATGTTTTGGTTGATAATTTTATTCTTCCATCTCTTGAAAATAGCCCGGAATTCCATTCTGTTATGTGAAGTTTTGACTAAGGATTTTACAATTATGTAGTTACACATTTTTAGGTGACCCAACTATTTCTCTTGGATGCTCTGAATGTTCTCTTTAAGTTTTAAAAGTTGGATTAAAACCTGCTTTGAGTCTTTACGACTTTGAGCTGTTTTGAATGTTTTATTTTTCTTATTTTCTGAGATGCATTTATTAGTACTGTAAAGAGAACTCCCACTTTACATTTTTTTACCTTGGCTGGCCTTGAAATTTTGATTCTTCTGGCTCAAGCTCCTATGTTGCTATGTACAACCACCCCATGACTCTTTCAGACATTTTCTAAAGAAGTTCTTTAAAAACACATGACTTATCACCCTGAAGAAATTTTACCAGAGCAGGGAATACAAGAGAGAGAGGGAAGATATGGAAATTATGACAGTAACAATTTACAACTAAGAAAACAATGGGAAAATATAGGTAAGGGTAAAGTTCAAAAATCATATTATAGTGGTCAAAACCAATTAGTAGTCCATATTTATGATACAAATTTTATGGTCAAAGAACACCAGAAACAATTAATAACTGAAAAAAATCAATTTATTTCACTTACTTCTGAGGAGCTGTGTGTCTGTAACAATATATCCACAGCCATTTTTTAAGTGAAAAGAAATGTGGAAAAGTTGAAATCTGGTCCATGCATCAGTTTTTAACTTGGCCAATTATAAATGTAGCACCGAGTTAAACTTCCTTTCAAACATTTGCACAGAGAAGATATTTTTAAAAGTGAAATTTGAGAATTTCTTTACAACATGTTCATTTTTCTGCAAAAATACAGTAATTTCTCCTTGTGCCCAAATAGACAATATTAAGAATTATAGAGAGGTTTCTAATTCCCCACTATTGCTCAATGATAAATCTAATACAGATTTCTAGAAAGTGCACTATATACATAATGCCATCATTAACACCATTAGCCATGTCTCTACCCTGAGTAATTACCAGTATATTTAAATTGGTGATAAAAATTATGAATATAGAGAAACCCCTAGGCATTTTCTAAAGAAACATACTAAGATGAAAAATGTGGGAAAGTTTGCTTCAGTCCAGACAAAACTTGCAAGTGTAAGGTATATGAAAGGGTTCTTTATCACACTGCAGAGCTTTCTTAATGCAAGACAATTTATAGAGAAAGAGAGCTCTATATGTTTAAAGAACATATCAAAGCATAGGCTTGCTCGGCATCCTCTAAACACAGTAAATACTATGACATAGATAAATCTTATAAATTTAAAGAATGCAAAAAAACTTTTAGTGAAAGGTTACAACTTGTTGATCATCTGAGGATTTATTCTGAACTAAAGACCTCTAACTGCAAAAAGTGTGGCAAAGACTTAAAAATTTTTCAACTCTTACTAAACACCAAATAAATTTATTCTGCAGAGAATAACTACCAATGTGAAGAATGCAATGCACTCAAGAACTTTACTCAACATCACAGTGTTCATACAGGAGATGTGCAATGCAAATGCAAAGAAGGTGACAAAACTTCTAATAAAATCTCCAATCTTATTTGTCACCAGTGGACACACCCTGGAGAGATGCCCTACATATATAAACAATTTTGTGAAACTTTTAGTCAAAAACCAAGCCTTATAAATCACCAGAGAATTCATACAGGGGAGAAGCCCTACAAATGTAAAGTGTGTGTCAAGAGTTTTAATTCAAACTCAAATCTTGATTGCCACAACAGGATTCATGCGGGAGAGAAGACTTACAAATGTAAATGTGTGACAAAAGTTTTAATACAAACTCGAATCTTGATCGCCACAACAGAATTCATACTGGAGAGAAACGCTACAAATGTAAAGTGTGTGGCAAGAGTTTCAGTCAAAAATCATCAGTTACTCAGCACCACCGAATCTACACTGGAGAGAAGCCCTACAAATGTAAAGTGTGTGGCAAGAGTTTTAATACAAAATCAAATCTTGATTGCCACAACAAGATTCATACAGGAGAGAAGCCCTACAAATGTAAAGTGTGTGACAAAAATTTTAATATAAACTCAAATCTTGATTGCCACTACAGGATTCATACTGGAAAGAAGCCCTACAAATGTAATGTGTGTAGCAAAAGTTTCAGTCAAAAATCATCAGTTACTCAGCACCAGCGAATCCACACTGGAGAGAAGCCCTACAAATGTAAAGAATGTGACAAAAGTTTTCATCAAAAAATAGTACTTACTCAGCACCTGAGAATCCACACTGGAGAGAAGCCCTACAAATGTACAGTGTGTGGCAAGAGTTTTAATATAAACTCGAATCTTGATCGCCACAACAGGATTCATACTGGAGAGAAGCCCTACAAATGTAAAGTGTGTGACAAGAGTTTTAATCAATCATCACTTACTAAGCATCAGCAACCCACACTGGAAAGAAGCTCTACAAATGTAAAGAATGTGGCAAAACATTTAATCAAAAAATATTACTTACTCTGCACCAGAGGATCCACACTGGAGAGAAGCCCTACAACTGTAAAGAATGTGGCATGAGTTTTCATCACAAAGCATCACTTATTCAGCACCAGAGAATCCACATGGGAGAGAAGCCCTACAAATGTAGAGAATGTGGCAAAGCATTTAATCAAACATCAATACTTAATCGACACCAGAAAACCCATACTAGAGAGAAGTCCTATAAATGTGAAGACTGGCAAAGCTTTTCAAATTGAAGGTCACATCTTACTAAACATTATAGATTTCTTACTGCAGAGAAGTTTTACAAGTGAAAACATTGCATCAGTTTGTTTAAAAATGAATCAGCCCTTTTTTTACAGTAGTTCAACAGCATTTCATACCAGAGATATGATAGCACAGAAATTATACAAGTGTAAAATAGGTGACAGAGTCTCCAACAATTGTTCATACCCTACTCAAAACCTCAGAATTCATATGAGTGAGAGGACATGGGAAAATTTTTGCAAAGTTTTTGGACATTGAACAAATATTTTAAAAACATTGGAGAATTTATAGCATATAGAACCCCAAAGAATGTGTCCAAGACTGTATTCAAATTTCAGACATTTTTCAAATTTTGACCTCATATCTGTAGCAAATGTGGAATAGCATTTGTCCAAAGTGTGTACCTTAGATAACAGTAAATATTTACAAAAACACCTTGACAAATATAAAGATTGTAGTAAGTTTCTTATCTATAGCCCATCCCTTGAAGTATTTGGGACCTAGGAGGGGAAAAAATCATTTAAATGTAGAAAATGGGTAATTGCTTTTGACATTTGCTGAAAATTATCTTAACATCTTTAACTGATATTGTAGAAATAAGGAAATACAAGTATAGAATTGTGCATCCCTAAAAGGATATAATTTCAGTATAAATCAACATTTACTAAAGAGTCTCATTTTTCACAACTGGACAAATAACAATTCTCAGAGTTGATTATTTCAGAAGTCTCTTATTATTTATATAAAATTTTAAATTTTTAGTTTTTATGTTTATACATAAACTTAGGAGCACTTAATCAGTAAACCACATCCCTAGATTTTTTTCCCATTTTTTTAGAGATATGGTTTGCTAAGTTGCATAGGCCCTCACTAAGTTATGGAGCCTGGCTTTTAACTTACAAAGCTTCTCACGTCTCTAGGGTCACAGGCATGGACCACCATGCGTGTTTTACAGAGCAATTTTTCTTATATTTGCCTTACAGATGCAATTTGTTTTTAAATAAAGTGTGAGTTTCTTAATGTTAACCTTGTAATGCATTTAATGATGTTATTAGGTCACACATCTCCCACTATTCACATTGCTAATGGAACGATGCAATAGTAACACATTCTATTGGGTAAATAATGCTATATCATCTCCATTAATTATTTCATATGTTTAATTAAGTTTTATTTGGGGAATATTATTTATGTAAACTATATACTCTTTTGTTTGTAATTATGGAAAAATTAAGTTATAGGAAGAACCTAGGAATACTAAAATAATGCTCAGATATCCCTAGTTTGAATTACAACTTTAAAATTTCACCTTATAGTGTTGCAGTACTCCCTAAGGGATCTACAACTCTGGAGAGTTATACAAGCCCCCAATCAGGGAGATGAGAAAGACCCAAGAGACTAGGCGCTAACGTGCATATTCAGGTAAAAGAGGAGGGTTGCTGAAGAGGGAATTAGTCTCAAAGTTTCCTGGTGAATCCTCATTATCCACAGGCCCATCCTGACTCTTGGACTGAAGAAATCAAGCAGTTCCTCATGAATTCCATGATGTTCATCACTGAGGAGACTAAACTCACCTTAAGTGTAGGAAAAACATCCCAATTTGGGACCACCTCTTTAGTCTTGGATAACCAGTAGAAAAGTGTAACCAGAAACATGTAAAATGATGATTGTAAAAAAAAAACATACTATAGGAGCATTTATGCCCCCTCAGTTTTTATTTCATTTTGTATTTTGATTTTTTAGACCCTTTGTTTCTACTTAATAATTTACAATATAATGTTTGTTATACTTATTGGATTATACAATAGATAGCATGTGTCATGGTCTCCCAGACCTCTCTGCAACCAGTAATTATAAGATACTATAAACTATCCCTGTCCCTCTTCAGATCTTAAAGCTCTAAGAGCCCATGACATCACAGAGAGAAAAACATAATTTTGATTGAAATAAACCTCTAGACTCTCATCTACAAGTCCTATTCAAAAACTAAAAACACAATATTCTCTTTATATGTGAGCTTTTGGGGTCAAAAAAACACTTCCCACAAACATTGCATTTACCTTTATTTGGGGAAATATATATTGAAATATAATGATAAGTTCTATGAGAATAATATTCACATCATTTTTTTATTCCTAAGGGTAAATATCTAGGTTTCATGTTTATGTCCACATTATTTTATGCAGAAAACTGGCTTCATTTTACATATGAGAGTTTTAACTATTTATAAGGCCTAGAGGAAAGAATCAGTACTAGAGGTCTAAGGAAAATACTAAAGATCTTCCCTTTTCATGTGATTGCATGATGTCTGCATATCCTTGATGAAACAGCTAAAGAATGCCAATTTCTCAATGCATCTGACTCGGTCACTCACTCATTGGAACCCCAATTTATTGAGTCATCTCAAGGCTATCACTCCCTCCTCTAGGATCTGGCCTTTTCTTGGGAGGATGTAGTGTTCTTCATGGGATCACAAGGTCATCCAAAATGTGAGAATGAAGTTTTCTTTGTTCTAACTTGTATTTATTCGGCCTCACTTTCAATACAAGTTAAAACAATATTTCAGATTCTCACCTATGAAGAGGATGCTTTGTCCATGACTTCCCAGTAAGGACCCTAAACAGCTTTTTGGGACTCCCTAGTACATAGGTTCAGTGTTGGGGTTTTCCTAGTCTGGGAATACAGTTGCTTGTGTCTGTTACTTTTGCTTTCTTTTCCCATTACCATTTGTTGAAGAGGCTATCTATTCTCCAATTCATGTTCTTGGCACCTTTGTCTAATATAAGATAATTGTAGTTTTGTGGTTGGGTCTCTGTGTCCTCTATTCTGGGCTATTGGTATACCAGCCTGTTTTGATGCCAGTACCATGTTGTTTTTGTTACTATGTCTCTGAAGTATAGTTTAAGGTCTGGTATATACCACCTGCCTCCCTTTTCCAGCTAAGAATTGCTTTATCTATTCTGGGCCTCTTATTTTGCCAGATGTGTTTCATGATTGCTATTTGTATTTCTATGAAGAATGCCATTGGATTTTTATCAGAATTGCATTAAATCTGTTTAGTGCTTTTGGTAGTATGGTCATTTTGATAATATTAATTCTGCCTATTCAAGATCAATTTAAATCTTTCCATCTTCTAAGGTCTTTTATTTCTCTTTACTGTTTCATAGTTTTCATTGTATAGATCCTTGACCTCTTGTTGATTTCTAAGTATCTTTTTTATTGAGGATATTGTGAATGGGGTAATTTTCTCCATTTCTCTCTCAGAGGATTTGTCACTGATATACAGAAATGCCTTTGATTTACAGGTGTTGATTTTATATCCTGCTACTTTGCTGAATTCTAGTTCTAGAAGTTTTCTTGTGGAGTTTTTTGAGTCTTCTAGGTACAGAATCATATCATCAGCAAATAGTGCTAGTTTAAGTTCTTCTTTTCCTATACTTATTTGTTTAACTTCTTTCATCTATCTAATTGCTCTGGCCAGTGTGTCAAGAACTATATTGAATAGAAGTGTGAGAGAGGGCATCCCTGTCTTGTTTCCAATTATAGAGGGAATGCCTTCAGTTTCTCTTCATTTAGAATGATGTTGGCCTGAGGCTTGGCATAGAGAACCTTTAATATGTTGAGGAAAGTTTCTGTTATCCCTTGTTTTTCTAGTGTTGTGAACATGAAGGGGTGCTGTATTTTGTCAAATGCTTTTTCTGCATTTGTTGAGATAATCATAAGGTTTTTATCTTTAAATCTACTGATGTGATGAATTATATTTATTGATATCTGTATGTTGAACCAACCTTGCATCCCTGGGATGAATCCCACTTCATCATGATGAACCATCTTTTTTATATGTTTTTGTAATTTATTTGCCAGAATTTTATTCAGAATTTTTGCTTCTGCTTTTTAGAGGTATTGGTCTGAAGTACACTTTCTTTTCTGTGTTTGTCTGATTTTAGAATGAAGGAGATATTGGCCTTATAGAGTGTGTTTGGAAGTGCTCCCTCTTTTTGTATTTCATAGGATAATTTGAGGAGTGTTGGTGTTAGTTCTTCTTTGAAAGTCTTCTATCCATTGAGTCCTGAGCTTTATTTATTTATTTTTGGTTGGTAGGCTTTTGATGGTGTCTTCTATTACATTGCTTGAAAATGATCTGTTTAACTTACTCAGTTTGGGTAAGTCACATGATTCTAGACATTTGTTGATGACTTTAATATTTTCTGTTTTATTGCAGTACAAATTTTCAAAATAATTTCTAATAATCTTCTGTATTTCTCTAATTTTCATGGTGATATTTCCTTTTTCATCATGGATTTTAGTAATTGGAGTATTTCTCTCCTTCTCTACAGTAGCATGGATAAGGTTTTATCAAATGTATGTGTTTTTCAAAGAGCCAACGTTTCATTTTGAAAATTTAAAAAAAAATTAAAAATATATGTCAGCACAATATATTACAATTCTTATTACACATATACAGCACAATTTTCATATCTCTGTATATAAAGTAGGTTGACATCAATTCGTGTGTTCATACATGTACTTTGGATAATGATGTCTATTATATTCCACCATTCTTGCTAATCCCTACCACTCCTTATTCCTCCCACCACTCTGCCCAAAATAGAATTCATCTATTTCTTCCATGCTCCCCCTCCCTACCCCACTACGAGTCAGCCTCCTTGTATCAGAGAAAACATTCAGCATTTGTTATTTTGTGTTTGGCTAAAGTAGCATTATCTTCCCCAATGCCATTCATTTACCTGCAAATTCTATGATTTTATTTTTTTTATTGCTGAGTAATATTCCATTGTGTACAATTGCCACGTTTTCTTTATCCATTCGTCCACTGAAGGACATCTATGTTGGCTCCACAGTTTAACTCTTGTGAATTGTGCTGCTAAAAACATTGTGACTGTTTCCCTGTAGTATGCTGTTTTTAAGTCCTTTAGGTATAGACTGGGGAGTGGGATAGTTGGGTCAAATGGTGGTACCATTACCAGTCACTTTGTCAATTTTTATTTGCTTCTTTTGTTCCAATTTCATTGATCTAAGCTCTGATTTTAATTCTTTTCTGTCCTTTACTGCTTTTGGTGTTGATTAATTCTTTTTTCTAGGGCTTTGGGATGTAATTTTAGGTCATTTATTTGACTTTTCCTTTTTTTTTAAGAAATAAACTCCATGCAATGAACTTTCCTCTTAGTAATGCCTTCAGAGTGTCCCAGAGATTTTGATATGTTGTATCTGTGTCCTAATTCACGTCTAGGAATTTTTAAATCTCCTCTTTGATGTTTTCTGCAACCCATTGTTCATTCACTAGCATATTATTTAGTCTCCAGGTATAGGAGTAGCTTCTATTTTTATCGTTGATTTCTAATTTCATTCCATTATGATCTGATAAAATGTAGGGTAGTATCTTTACTTTTCTGTATTGCTTAGAGTTACTTTTTGAAATGACATATGGTCTATTTTAGAGAAGGATCCATTTGCTGCTGAGAAGAAAGTCTCTTCGCCTGTTGAAGGATGATATATTTTATGTATGTCAGTTAAATCAAAGTTATTGATTGTATTATTGAGTTTCATAGTTTCTTTCTGGATATTGTTTGGAAGATCATTCCAGTGGTAAAAGAGGTGTGTTAAAGTCACCCAGAATTATTGTCTGTGGTCTACTTGGCCCTTAAACTTGAGAAGAGTCTGTTTAAACATAGACGCTTCATTGTTTTGGGGGTGTGTATATTTATAATTTTTCTGTCTTGTTGGTGTATGGTTCCTTTCAGCAGTATGTAGTGTCCTTCTATATCCCTTTTGATTAACTTTCTCTTGAAGTCCACATTATTTGATATAAGAATGGAAACCCCCGCTTGCCTCCACATTCCAAGTGAGTGTTATGTGTTTTAATATTTTTTTGTATATGAACACAGTACCTTTATTATTTAGTTTAATGTGGTACTGAGGATCAAATACAGGGCCTCACATGTGCTAGGCGAGTGCTCTACCAGTGAGCCCCAGTCCCAGCCCCAGCCTGAGTGATATATTTTTTTTCCAACCTGTCCCCTTCCATCTGTAGGTGTCTTTTCCTATGAGATGAGTCTCTTAGAGGCAGCATATTGTTGGTCTTTTTATATCCAATCTGCCTGTCTTTTGATTGCTGAGTTGGAACTAAACTTTCAGGGTTATTATTGAGACAAGATTTGTATTCCCAGTTATTTTTGTTTATTTTTGGTATTTAAGTAAGTCAGTTTCTCTTTGATAGATTTTTCATTTAGAGTAATACTACACTTTTCTGATTTTTTTATTGTTGTTTATTTCCTCCTCATGGAATATTTTGCCAAGGATGTTCTGTAGTGCAGGTTTCTCATTGTAAATACTTTTAATTTTGTGTATGATGAAAGATTTTTATTTTGTCATAAAATAACATCTGAATCGAAATCTAATTGCTAATCAAAATTTAATTTTGCTGGGTATGCTTCTTGATTGGCATCCATTTCTTTCAGAGCTTGGTTTATATTGTTGCAGGATCTTGTAGATTTCAGGGTCTCAGTTCAGAAATCTGAGATCCTGATTGGTTTTCCCCATATGTAATTTGATTCCTTTCTCTTGTGGCTTTTGAAATACTCTGCTCCTCCTGTATGCTAGGTGTTTTCATTATGATGTGCGTTGGTGTAGACCTGTAGTGATCTTGTTCATTTGGTTTCCTATACGATCCTTGTATTTGATTTCCCAATTCACTCTACATGTTTGGAAATATTTCTGGTATTATTTCATTGAGTAGATTTTCCATTACTGTAGTTTAGACTTCTATGCCTTCATCTATCCCAATATTTGTTAAATTTGGTCTTTTCATATTATCTCACAATTCTTGAATCTTCTGCTCATGGTTTCTTACCGTCTTCACTGGGGTCAACTTTATTTTTACAAAATTATATATTTTGACTTCAAAGTCAGAGGTTCTGTCTTCCAAGTGATCTATTCTGTTGGAGATGCTTCCTATTGAGTTCTTAATATGGTTTACTGTTTTCTTCATTTCAAGGATCTCTGTTTTTTTTTAAAATCTCTATCTCCTTATTGAAGAAATTTTTTGCTTTCTGTATTTGCTTATGTAACTCTTTATCAAAATAATCCTTTGCTGCCTGTATTTGCTCTCATATCATCCTTTAATTCACAGAAAATTATGTACCTTCTCCCATTTATCCTGCTATTCTGACCATGGACTCTAATAATGTAGCATCTTTATTTGGGGCACATTCTTTCTTGGTTTCTCATGTTGTACATGCATCTTCCCTTCCAACTCTGTGTTTTTAAGATATATATAGCCATGTAGGCTTATCATTTCCCCAATGGGTTTCAATACATTTCTTTTTAAAATATTTATTTATTCTTTTAAATACATGACAACAGTGGAATGCATTACAATTCTTATTACACACATAGAGCACAATTTTTCGTATCTCTGTATAGAAAGTATATTTATGCTAATTTATGCCATTATATATGTACCCATTTCTTCCTGAAATACAATTCTTAATACATATATGTATCACAATTTTTCATATCTCTGGTTGTATATAAGGTATGTTGGCACCAATTTGTGTCTTCATACATGTTCTTTGAATAATGGTGTCATCACATTCCACAATCACTGCTAATCCCCTGCCTCCTCCCCTCCCCTCCAACCCCTCTGCCCTATGTAGAATTTATCTATTCCTCCCATGCTCCCCCTCCCTACCCCACTATAGTCAGCCCCCTTATATCAGAGAAACCATTCAACATTTATATTTTGTGTTTCCCTAACTTCACTTCTCCAATAACATCCATTTACGTGCAATTGCCATGATTTTATTATTGCTGAGTAAAATTGCATTGTGTATATATGCCCCATATTTTTATCCATTCATCCACTGAAGGCCTCTGGGTTGGCTCCACAGATTGCTATTCTGCATTGTGCTGCCATTAACATTGACATGGCTGTGACCCTGTTGTATGCTGTTTTCAAGACCTTTGAGAATATTCCAAGAAAAGGAACAGTGGTATCAAATGATGTTTTCATTCCCAAATTTCGAAGGAATCTCTATACAGTTTTCCATGTTATTTGCACCAATTTGAAGTCTCACCAGCAGTGTATGAGTGTACCTATTCCAACCTATCCTTGCAAACAATTGTTGTTTGTCTTTATGATAGCTGACATTCTGACTGGAGTGAGATGATATCTTAGAGTGCTCGTGATTTGAATTTCTCTAATTGCAAGAGATGATGAACTTTTTTAAAAAAATATTTGTTTATTGATTCTACATCCTTTTCTGAAAAGTCTCTGTTCAGATCCTTGGCCAATTTGTTGATTTGATTATTGGGTTTTTTTTGTGATTAGCATTTTGAGTTATTTATATACTAGATATTAGTTCTCTATCTTATGTGTGAGGGATAAAAATCTACTCCCACGAAGTAGGCTCTCTGTTCACCTCAGATATTTTTTTTCTGAGAAGAGACTTTTTAGTTTGAATCCATCCCATTTTAAATTTTTGGTTTTAATTATTCTGCTATAGGCATCTTATTAAGGAAGTTGGGGCAGCATAGTCTCATGTGATGAAGATTATGGCCTACTTTTTCTTCTATTAGATGCAGAGCCTCTGGTTTAAATCCTAGGTCCTTGATCCACTTTGAGTTGAGATAGGGTTTTAATTTCATTTTTTTGAAAATGGATTTCCAGTTTTCAAAGCAACATTTGTTGAAGAGGCTATCTTTTCTCCAATCCATGTTCTTGGCACCATTGTCAAATGTAAGATAATTGCAATTTTGTGAGTTAGTCTGTGTGTCCTCTCTTCTGTACCATTGGTCTACCGTCCTGTTTTAGTGCCAATACCATGCTGTTTTTGTTACTATTGCTCTGTAGTTTACTTTAAGGTCTGTTATAGTGATACCACCTGCTTTGTTCTTCCTGCTTATAATTGCTTTAGCTATTCTGGGCTTCTTGTTTTTTCCAGATGAATTTCATGATTGCTTTTTCTATTTCTATGAGAAATGTCATTGGGATTTTGTTCATAATTGCATTCAATCAGTATAGTGCTTTTGGTTGTATGGTCGTTTTGATAATATTTCTTCTGCCTATGCGAGGGTAAGGTAGATCTTTCCATCTTCTAAGGTCTTCTTTGATTTCTTTCTTTAGGGTTCAGTAGGTTTCCTTGTATACATATTTCACCTCTTTTGTTAAGTTGATTCCCAAGTATCTTATGTTTTCTTTTTTTGAAGTTACTGTAAATGGGGTAGGTTTTCTTATTTCCTTTTTGAGGCTTTGTCACTGATATACACAAATGTCTTTCTTTAATTTGTGTTAATTTTATATCCTGCTGCTTTGCTGAATTCATTTTTAGTTCTAGAAGTTTTCTGGTTATGCTTTTGGAGTCTTCTAGGTATAGAATCGTATTTTCAGCAAATAGTGCTAATTTAAGTTCTTTTCCTGTAGTTATTCCTTTAATTTCTTTCATCTGTCTAATTACTCTGGCCAGTGTTTCAAGAAATATTTTGCATAGAAATGGTCAGAGAGAGCACCCCTATCTTGTTCCAGTTTTTAGAGGAAATGCCTTTAGTTTTTCTCCCTTTAGAATGATGTTGGCCTTAGGCTTAATGTAGAGAGCCAGTATGATGTTGAGGTATGTTTCTGTTATCTCAAGTTATTCTAATTTTTTGAACATGAAAGGGTGCTGTATTATGTCAAATGGCTTTTCTATGTCTCTTGAGATGATCATGTGATTCTTATTTTTCAGTCTATTGATGTAATGAATTAACTTTATTGATTTCTGTATGTTGAACCAACCCTATACTATTGGACAAACCTTACTTGATCTTGGTGCACGACCTTTTTGATATGTTTTTGTATTTAATTTGGCAGAATTTCATTTAGAATTTTTGCATATATGTTCATTCGAGAAACTGGCCTGAAGTTTTCTTTCTTTCATTTGTCCCTGCCTGGTTTGGGGATCAGGGTGATATTGGCCACATTAAATGAGTTTGAAAGTGCTGCTTCTTTCTGTATTTTCTGAAATAAATTGAAGAATATTAGTATTTTGAATTTCTTCTTTAAAGGTCTTGTTTAACTCGGCAGTGTATCCATCTGGGCCTGGGCTTTTCTTGGTTGATAAGCTTCTGATGGCATCTTGTATTTAATCATTGAATATTGGTCTGTTTAAATTGTGTATGTCTTCCTGATTCAATCTGGGCATATCATATGACTTAAGAAATTTGTTGATGTCTTCAATGTCTTCTATTTTATTGGGGTATACATGTTCAAGATAACTTCTAAATATCCTCTCTATTTCTGAGGTGTCTGTTGGGATACTTCCTTTTTCTTCATGTATGATGGGAATTTGAATTTTCTCTCTCCTTTTCTTCATTAGCCTAGCTAGGGGTCTGTCAGAGAACCAACTTTTTGTCAAGGTTTAATTGTTTCTTTTAATTCAATTTCAGTTCTAATTTTAATTATTTCTTGCCTTCTACTGCTTTTGTTGTTGATTTATTCTTCTAGGGCTTTGAGATGAAGTATGAGATCAATTATTGCCTTTTTCTTCTTTTAAGGAATGAACTACATGCAATGAAGTTTCCTCCTAGTACTGCTTTCATAGTGTCCAATAGATTTTGATATGTTGTGTCTATGTTCTTGTTTACCTCTAAGAATTTTTTAATCTCCTCTTTGAAGTCTTCTGTAACCCATTGTTCATTCTATTGTACCAAATTGATTCATTCGTTGAACTGATTATAGAACTTGAAATATTTCAAGTTTGTCTTTTCACGAGGTGGAAGTGTCACTTTACCTGTCTCCAAACATTAATATTTTATGAATATTTTACACATTGTGAATGTGTCATGGATGATACTTGAAACTAATTGTATTGGGGATCTCAATCTATCTCATGGATAGAAAGCAGAGAGAATAGGAACAAGAATGTTTTCAAAAGCTTTCTTACCAGTCTTTTGTCTCCCTTGTACACAATCACCTTATGAGAACATCTTTGAGAAGTCTGATTTGCATCTTGAATGTCTGCCAAATTTCACATTAACTGAAGTTAGGAGTTGGGCTTTAATTCAGTGCTTGGGTTATGGTATATATATATATCTTTAACATCACTCTGATATGGAATATATATACTGTATTTGGACTCATTTATTTTCCTCTGAATTAGATAATGGAAAGTATCTTATTACATAATTAAAGTCACTCTACTAAATGACAGTCTGTTCTACAAACTCTTAATTCAAATTAAAAACTGAATAATGGTTTGGTCCATGTTCTATTTATCTAACAATTTTTATTTCAGGAGCCATTGACATTCGGGGATGTCGCTACTGATTTCTCTGAGGAGGAATGAGAATGCCTGGATCCTGCCCAGCAGAATTTATATAGAGAAGTGATGTTGGAGAACTAGAGAAACCTAGTCTTTGTGGGTGAGCATAACTTTCCTTCAAAATTCCTAATTATCATTATTTAGTTTTCTTCCCTTGCAGTATATCTTTTGGGAACTTCTCCACAAGAATGTGTTGCAGATTTATGCTTTGAATAAAGAAGATGGTGTAGTTCTTGGTGCTGACAAGAAAATGTTAATGATGTTTATTTTCACCCTTAATGTTTTCCTTTGGTGGCAAGATATATATTTTTCACTTGATATATGGTTGACTTAGAGGAATGCAGTGATGTCAACTCCTGTGGCCCGCATATAGCAGAGAACATAGTTGAGGTAGGGGAGGAAGCCTATATTCAAAAAGGTTCATTGAGACATTATCCAGCAGAAAATATTTTTGAGAAGCTTTGAATTCTTTCTCTTGTTATCAGAGAAACCTGTCCTGTGTTTTGTGCTTTAAAATTATGTAGTATCCTGCTTTTCCTCTAGTAATGACTCCGTACATTCAAATTTACAACAAAACACTCTCCTTGCCTTGTGAGTGTCAATATTATCTGACAGCTCTTCCATAATTTAAAAAAAATATTTTTAGTTGTTAATGAATTTCCTATTTATCCATATATGGTGCTGAGAATTGAACCCATGGCCTCACACATGCTAGGCAAGCTCTCTAACACTATTCTATAACTCCAGCCCTTCTTCCATTATTTTCAGGAAAGTTTTTCACATTTCTGGAGACCTCTAGGTCCACCCATTAAAATACATTACTATCATAAGTCAGTTTCTCTCATCTTATTTGTACATTTTTTTCACTAAAATTTCCTTAACATTGTTCTTTCTGATATGTGTAATGGATTTTCTGTGAAATTATCTGCCATGGAATGAATGTCAAGTTGGACAAAGACTGCTGTTTTGAGAGATGGTGTAAGTTTTATTTGAGTTAGAAGATTTGTAAAATAATACATCTGTGGATATTTACAATTTAGTTGTTTTATTTCTTTTTTAAAAATTGTGCACAGTAGGTTCCATGTTATAGACTGGGATTCCTCATATTAGTTAATTGCTTCACAAACTAAGATATGTATGATTCATGTTTGTATTGCTAAACATATTATATGTCCTTTTGCTTGTATAAATATTAAGCCTCTTTTGTTCATGACTTTTGTATTTTATCTTGATTGGCTTTTCATTCTGCCCATATACGTAGTAATTGAAGTTTTCTATGTGTAATTTTTTGGGGGATTGATGGCTGTGATACTCTCATGCTGAACTACACCTCAAGCTCCTTTTCACTCATATTTGGAGAGAGGTTCTCGCTAAGTTGTTGAGAATGTCTTGAATTTGCAATTCACTTGCCTCAGACTTTCTAGTAGCTGAGATTACATGCATGCCCATAATTTGTATATGGATGAGCTTGTTCTTATTTATAGAACAAAGACCACATTATTTTAAATGTAGCTTTGAGAAATGTTGCAATTCTCTTTATCTTTTAGTTTTTATTGTAATCAAAACCACAAAATAAAACTTACTGTCTCCAAAATTTTAAATATGCAGTTCAGTATCATTAATTCAAATTGTTATGCAATATATCTCTACAAAGTTTACATCTCAAAAAAAAATGCCTAGAAAGCAAGGACTCATTTCTGTCTCCTCATCACAAAACTATTCTCTTTTGTTCAGAAAGCTTCTTTTTTAGTTTAGTAATGTCATGTTCATTGAATTCTGCAGTATTCTTTTTGTGACATTTCAATTAACCTAGTGTAGATACATTTTGTAAAATATATAATTAGAATAAATTCTTTGACTTCATAGTTCTATAGTTTCTATATTCCAATATGTCTCATCGTTCTTTTCAAGGGATATTTGGTTTGTGTCCCCCATGATGGCTCTGTTGAGTAACAATGTAACAACACTGGTGTGCAATGTTTCTAATTTGCTATTGATGTGAGGGCTTATTGCCACACTCACTAAGAAATCTGTCGACCTGACTCCATGTTTGCATTTACAATTGAATGCTGTAACTTTTAGTATATTTTTTTAGCAGGGAAATAGTCTTATTTGTGTTTGGGGGGATATTCATACAATTTAAAGGATAGATTTCTCTGCAAAAAAAAATTAACTATGGGAGGTTGATGAATACTACATGGAGCCTCTAATTAATTTTAAGTTCTATAAACATCTTTAATTTTAATCTTTCAATTTTGAACAACGGCATGCCCAAGAGTGTTCAATCAACTGACACATATTTAGGGATTTTTGAAAATCCCTACCACTTTTGACTTCAAATATTTATTCTATGTGTGTTATAAAAAAACTATCACTTAAATATTTATTAACCTTTGTTTTAATATATAAAATTGATCTAACCAGCATAATATCCCACTTGTGATTAAGGACAGGGATTCTATAAGTCTATAGTAGTTTCAAAATATTTTCAAAATCTTATGCTTTTCAATTACCATTTTACTTCACTGTATTTCCCTTTTCAGTAAGTGGGGATTTTTTTCTCTTAGTATGACAGTGATTCTTTGTTTTCATTCAACCCTCTCAGTGTTTTCTTTGTGTGTTTGGTATCAACTACATAGCGAATATATTTACTCTTAATTCAGACCTAGTGAAAGGGTCCTTTTCTCTCTTTTGCCTCTTTTCAAAGTACTTTTTAATTTAAAACGTATTATATATCCTATAGATGTCTTAAACTATGTTTTGTGTACTATAATTTAGACAGCCCAGGTTTTGTTCAATCACTTTTGTATGGGTCATTATTATATCCTTTTGCTTTCAGTATGTGTGTGTTCTTAGATTTAGAGTATCCTGTAGACTATCTACAATTGCAATATTTAGAGTTAATTCAGATATCCAAGTTTTGTTTTGATCAGAATTTTGTAATCTTGCATTTGCCAACAAAAAACTCTAAAAATGAAGAATCTCCTACTCATTCTTTGTATGAGTATCTACTTGACTTCACTTAATTAAAAAACAGAATATATTTATGTGTCCTCTTAAAATTATATTTTTTTCAGGTATATATGCTTATTAACAGTATTGTTGTTATGCTTTTTTCTTTCAAATTCTATTGCAATATTAAATGTTTGGAGACCTGACATTACAATAAAATAGAATTGTTTTTGCCAAGAAATGTTTAAAATCTTATACGACTTATGATGGTGTGCACTTACATTTTATTATGAAGGATTACTTTTAGTACTTTTTGAAGAACAGATCCAGTGTTGATGAATAGTGTGTATATTTTTATATGTTTAAAGTCCTCATTTTTCTTCTCTTTTAAAAGGTAGTATCTGTGAATATAATGTCTTGGCTGATAATTTTATTCTTTCATCCCTTAAATATAGATAGACTTGAATTCCTTCCTGTGTTGTGAAGATTTGACTAAGGATTTCACAATTATATAGTTACACATTTCTAGCTGACCCATCTTTTTCTCTTGGATGCTCTCAGTATCCTGAGTTTTTAAACTTGGATTAAAACCTACTTTGAGTCTTTACAACTTGGAGAAAACTGAGATGCTTGGATGTTCATTTTTTCTATTTTCTGAGATGTGTTTATTAGTACTGGACAGAGAACTTAAGGGTGATTTAGCACTTTGCATTTTTTTTAAATTTTGATCCTCTAGCTCAACCTCCTATGTTTCTGTGTACAACCACCCCTGACTCTTTCAGACATTTTCTAAAGAAAGTCTTTAAACATACATTTTCTGCTTATTACTAGTAATAATTCTTGACAAATTTTTATTCTGTTTTTTTGTGTTGGTTTATTTCAGTAAATTTCTTTAAATGATAATTGACTATTCCCTTTGAGTAATTAATAACTTTGCTTACAGTTGATTTAGCCATGTTTTTTTTTTCTGTTGGTAAGCAGGAACCCCTTTTTTGAACAGTCCCCAAATATTCACATTTCATATTTTTATTTTTTAATGAAACAGAAGAATGTTGATAGATTTTGAAAATATATTCTGAAGGAGGAAAATCTTTGCATAACACAATGTATTTTTCTCTACTATGTTACTCTCCATAGTAATGTACTCATCTTGGATACTGTGAACACAAAGATGATTAGGAAAATTTTCAAAGTAATTTTCTGTGTTTATTTTTATTTGATTTATATATTTCTACAGTAATGATAGACTTGGATTTAATAATCCACTCCCCTGCTGATGTTATTTTTTTGTGTAATTTCTTAGTTCTGCAAAATATACTCAGCCCAGTACAGTAAGTAAACATGTTTGCTATTTTTATTCATTACAGCCATGACTTCTCATCATCCTCGAGAAATTTTCCCAGAGCAGAGAATAAAAGAAAGAGAGGGGGAAGATATGGAAAGTGTGACTTTGACTATTTACAACCAAGAAAACAATGGGAAAATATAGGTGAGAGTAAAGTTCAAAAATTGTATTATAATAGACAAAATCAATCAGTAGTCCCTATTTATGATAAAAGTTTTATGGTCAAAAGACATCAGAGAGAATTAATATCTGAAACAAAAATTTAATGTATTCCAATTATTTTGAGGAGTT
The DNA here is from genome assembly GCF_052094955.1 of Ictidomys tridecemlineatus. Classification (NCBI taxonomy): domain Eukaryota; kingdom Metazoa; phylum Chordata; class Mammalia; order Rodentia; family Sciuridae; genus Ictidomys; species Ictidomys tridecemlineatus. The sequence goes on from NC_135492.1 coordinate 30,167,659, forward strand.
TTATATGTATTTTAAGAATAAATCCATAGCCATTTTTTAACTGAAAGGCAATGTGAAAAATTTGAAATCTAGTTGATGCATCAATTTTTAACTTGGCCAATTATAGAAGTAGCACTGAGTTAAAATTTTAATCAAACATTTGCACAGAAAAGATATTTCTAAAAGTGATCTTATTGGAAGTATCTTTATAAAATGTCCATTTTTCTGAAACAAATGATTAATTTCTCATTGTTCCCAAATGGACAATATTAAAAATTATAGAAAAGTTTCTACTTCCCCACTATTGTTCATTGACAATTCTGATACAGATTTCTGGAAAGTGCACTATATAGATAGTGCTATAAGTAACACAATGACCCATGTCACTACCCTGAGTAATGACCAGTATATTTACATTGGTCATAACAATTATGACTATAGAGAACTCCTAGTCCTTTTCTAAAAGAAATTTACCAAGATGAAAAATGTAGGAAAGTCTTGCTTCAGTGATTAAAAACTAGTATTTATTAAAATATTCATAACCAAGACAAAAACCTGCTAGTTTAGATATGTGAAAGGGCTCTTAACCACAGTGCACAGCTTTCTTAATACAAGAGAATTTATAGAGAAAGACAGCCCTATAAGTATAGAAGATATTGAGCAAGCAAATGCTTTTATATATCTTTTAAACACAGCAGATATTATGACAGTGATAAATTCTACAAATTTAAAGAATGTGAAAAAAACTTTTAGTAAAAAGTTACAATTTGTTAAGTATCAGAGGATTTTTACTGAAGGAGAGACTTCTAAATGTAAAAAGTGTGGGAAAGCCTTAAAAAGTTTTTCAGCCCTTACTCAACACCAAAAAATTTATTCTGCAGAGAAGACCTAGCAATGTGAAGAATGCAATGCACTCAAGAACTTTACTCAACATCACAGTGTTCATACAGGAGATATGCCATGCAAATGCAAATAATGTGACAAAACAACTAATAAAAGCTCAAATCTTATTCGTCACCAGTGGACACACCCTGGGGTGATGCCCTACATATGTAAACAATTTTCCAAAGGTTTCAGTCAAAAACCAAGCCTTAAAAATTACCAGAGAATTCATACTAGAGAGAAGTTCTACAAATGTAAAGTGTGTGGCATGAGTTTTAATAGAAACTCAAATCTTGATCGCCACAACAGGATTCATACTGGAGAGAAGCCCTACAAATATAAAGTGTGTGGCAAGAGTTTTAGTAAAAAATCATCACTTACTGAGCATCAGCGAATCCACACTGGAGAGAAGCCCTATAAATGTAAAGAGTGTGGCAAAGCTTTTAATAGCATCTCTCAGCATAATTGTCACAAAAGTATTCATACTGGAGAGAAGCCCTACAAATGTAAAGTGTGTGGCAAGAGTTTTAATAAAAACTCACATCTCTTGCTGGGGATGTGGCTCAAGTGGTGGTGCACTCACCTGACATGCGTGCGGCCCGGGTTCGATCCTCAGCACCACATACCAACAAAGATGTTGTGTCTGCCAAGAACTAAAAAATAAAAATATTAAAAATTCTCTCTCTCTCTCTCTCTATAAAAAAAAACTCACATCTCTATTGCCACAACAGGATTCATACTGGAGAGAAGCCCTATAAATGTAAAGTGTGTGGCAAGAGTTTCAGTCAAAAGTCATCACTTACTCAGGACCAGCGAATCCACACTGGAGAGAAGCCCTACAAATGTAAAGAATGTGGCAAAAGTTTTAATCAAAAAATAGTACTTACTCAGCACCTGAGAATCCATACTGGAGAGAAGCCCTACAAATGTAGAGAATGTTGCAAAGATTTTAATCAACAATCATCACTTACTCGACACCAGAAAACCCATACTAGAGAGAGGTCCTGTAAATGTGAAGAATGGCAAAGCTTTTAATATTGAAGATCACATCTTACTAAACATTATAGATTTTACACTGGAGAGAAGTTTTACAATGAAAACATTGCATCAACCCTTATTTCACAGTAGTTCAACACTATTTCACACCAGAGACATGATAGCACATAAATTATATAAATGTAAAATAGGTGACAGAGTCTCCAATAGTTGTTCACACCCTACTCAGCACCTCAGAATTCATATGAGTGAGATGACATGCGGAAAAATTTTTGCAAAGCTTTTGGACATTGATTAAATATTTTAAAAACACTGGAGGATTTTTACCATATAGAAACCCAAAGAATGTGTCCAAGACTGTATTCAAATTTCTGACATTTTTTAATTTCTGACCTCATATCTGGAGCAAATGTGGAATAGCATTTGTCAAAAGTGTTTACCTTAGATAACAGCAAAATATTTACAAAAACACCTTGACAAATATAAAGATTGTAGTAAGTTTCTTATCTATAGCCCATCCCTTGAAATATTTGGGACCCAGGTGGAAAAAAATCATTTAAATATAGTAAATGGGTAAATGCTTTTGACATTTGCTGAAAATTTTCTTAACATCTTTAGCTGATATTGTAGAAATAAGAAAATACAAGTATAGAATTGTGCATCCCTAAAAGGATATAATTTTAGTATAAATCAACAATCACTAAAGAGTCTCATTTTTCAAAACTGGAGAAATAATAATACTCAGAGTTGATTATTTCAGAAGTCTCTTAAGATTTATATGAAATTTAAAATTTAAAATTTTCAGTGCCTTTTAAACTTAGGGGCCCTTAATCAGTAAATCACATCCTCAGATATTTTTCTTTTTTATTTAGAGATATGGTTTGCTAAGTTGCATAGGGCCTCACTAAGTTATGGAGACTGACTTTGTACTTGCAAAGCTTCTTACGTCCCTAGGGTCACAGCATGGTCCACCATGCATTTTTACTAATATTTCATTTCAGATGCAATTTGTTCCTAAATAAAGTGTGAATTTCTTAATGTTAACCTTGTCATGCATTTAATGATCTTATTAGGTCACACATCTCCCACTATTCCCTTTGCTAATGAATCGATGCAATAGTAAAACATTCTATTGGGTAAATAATGCTATAATGTCTTCATTAATTATTTCATATGTTTAATCAAGTATTATTTGTAGAATATTATTTATGTAAATTATATACTCTCTTGTTAGTAATTATGGAAAAACTAAGACAGTTATAGGAAGGACCTGTGGATACTAAAATAATGCCTAGATATCCGTAGTTTGAATTATGAGTTTAACATTTTACCTTATAGAGTAGCCGTACACCCTAAGGGATCTACAACTCCGGAGAGTTATACAAGCTTCCAATCAGGGAGAGGAGAAAGACCCAAGAGACTAGGAGCCAACATGAAAATGTAATGATAGAAAATTAACTATTTGATTTTAGTAAATCAAGGAAATTAACATGCATTCTTTATATTCTCAGAAAAATATAATCCATGATTACTAAAACTTATTTTTTTATATTTTATTCTCATTTTTTTCTAAATCTCATTTGCTTGTTCAGGATATTTTTCTGCTCTAAACAATTTTTGTCTTGAGGTTGGTTACTCTTTTAGTTTTGCTTCTTCTGATGAAGTTTACAGACAGTACCTGACTTTCCTTCACATCCTTTCATTCATTCAGCTGCACCAATTCTTTATATCTGCTATACATATCAGCAGGCCAGATATAGTTATAAAAAGAAAGATGTTTTAGAGGGTCAAAACCTAGGCTTATGGGCTAGGTAAGATTAGGAAACTATCTGTGCCAGGTGTGGTGTCACACATTTCTAAACCCAGTGACTCAAGAGGCAAAGGCACAAGAATCACAAAATTGAGGCCAGCCTCTGCAACTTTCTCAAAATAAAAAAAAAATCAGAGATGTAGATATAGAATTTCCTGGGTTAAATTTCAGTACCATGAGAGGTGAGTGAGGCAAACAAACAAAAACTAGAAAACACAGATTAAAACAGAGTTATTCCAATATAAAATAACCAGGATATTTTAAAAGAATAAAAGATTCTTCTCTTACCTCAGAGTTTTAATGAAAATCATAATCTTAGGACAGTAATGTTGTAAGAGCCCAAAAATGCAAACGAGAACAGCTATAAGGTGGGTATGAGGATTGAGTTACTACCTCTCCTACATGAACTACCTAAGAAAGGCTAAGCCTTTCCCTTTCCAGAGGGAGAAGAGAAACCTTGAGAGAATTAGACCTCTCCCTCTTTGTGTATACTTAACATATATTGAAATGTGACTCTCGGGGCTAAAGTCTTTGATCAAGATGTTAAGACTAAGAGATTCCAGCATTTGAGTGTGTGTCTGATATAGGGTAAGACATACTAAATCTTGCCACACTAACTTGAAGACTCCCTTTTTCTATTATTTCTTCTTTCCATCCTTGTCATTTTATCACTGCTTCTTCAACTTTAATTCCCCTGTTCCATGTAACCTAACATGTTCACAATTTTCAGACATTAGGCACTTATGTTTTGGGGAAACCATTTCACTGTTTACTCGATCACTTAACAAAAGAGCAACCCTTACAACTGCTGAGTCCTCTTCTGTTGTTCAGTTATACAACTCCCTATATACTCCAAAAAATTATTTTTACAAAATATAACCAAACCCAACACTGTGACTCCTAGATAAGAGCATGCCTGATGCAATGGGAGTCCCTGAGCTGGACCTATTGCCTCACATTTTGTAGAGGTTTGTAAAAAATCTTTAAATTTTATTAACATGACAAAATTAGCCTAGGTACCTTTGCTTACTTTGGATTCAATACATACAATTCTCTAAACATTCACTAAGCAATATATATTTCAAATTTCAAATGTCCAAAATAAAATGCATATACAACCATCAACACACACAAACACACACACACACACACACACACACACACACACAAACTTGCATCTCAAAATAAGTAAGTAAATAAATAAATATAAAAAGGGTCTCATCATTTCAGGAAAAGCTCTATCCTATCGGTTGATTAGGCCAGAAATCCTAAGTGTTATCCATGGCTGCTTGCCATTACCATATCAAAAAATATTATTCTAGTTTTGAATAATAGCAATAACAGACACTGCTACACAAACTGAGGTTAGTCTAAATATAACCTACATAGCAAGCATAAAAATGTTTTATTTTGCACAATAAACTTTTGGTCAAATGTTTCAGATTTTTTAAAGAAACATCTGGTGGTGCAGAACACAGCTGAAGCCATCTGATTTTTGCCTGCAAACCATTTGGGCAGCAGTAAAAGTAAAATGCCTTTCCATCTTTAGCAAAAACTGGAAATTATTTTTTTTCAAATTCAAAGCAAATCTTCTACACAAAAGAAAAAAAAAAGAAAACAATATGAGAAAAAATTATCAAGAGCATGAAAAAAGTTTAGCGAGCAAATTGTAAAGAAGAATTAGGCTTATGCAGAAGAGAGCATGGTGTGTAGACCTGGGTTGAAATCCTAGTTCATCATTTGTGCCCTTGGTTAAGTTATCAGCTCTAATCTGCAATTGTGAGGATTGTAAGGGAAACTAATTATACTTGCCTCAGAATCCAATTTGAGGAATTAAAAAAGATATGTTTCAAGAGGTCCTCAATATATAATAGCCACTAGAACTATTAGTAGGCTATTTAAGCAATTTTTCAAGTTGGAAAATAAGACTTACTGTTTCTCTTCAAACTGAAAGAAAAATTACCTGTAAGCATAAAAGCTCAACATGAGATAACATTAACAAGTAGTAGGAGTGGAGAAGAGGTTCCTCTCCCTCGATAAAAATCTCTCATTCCTGTTGTGTCTTTGAACTGACTGAGGAAATTTAAAGCTGATGCAATGTTTCAATGTGTAGGAGGCTTCCAGACAAATATTCCTATTGCCATCGAATGAAGCTGGTTGACGTATGCTGTGTTCACAACTCTGACTATTTCCAAAAGTAAGAAAATGGTAAAATAAGCACATAAGACATAAAAGTACCCTTATACACTTTGGGATGGCTCTCCAACCTTTAGTTTCCATGGAAAGAGTGAGAGACACTGGAATTTTTTATTCTTATATAGGGAACACACAAGGGGAAGTTTCATGGAAAATTTTTTCCCAAAAAGTGAAAAGGGATAGGATTCCTAAGGAACAGAACTCAACCTCACTGAGTGATTCCCAAAATTGGAACCACACCTCATTATTCGAGTGAGGGTAAAAGTCAAATATATTGTGGGGTGCAATAACCATTCCGTACCCCTTACTAAGAACTTAAATTTTTGTACTGTCCAGAGTGGTTACCAACATCTTTCAGGCTAAAAAGCACCTCTGATGGTACAGAGCACATCTGATGACATATGATTTTTCCTGTCAACAATATTGGCAGGAGCAATGCAAGACTGTCTTTCCATCTTCAATTAAAAGTAGAATTTCATTAGAAACAAAAAGCTATATGCCTTTGAGTAACACATAAACTTGTAAAAAAATGTCATGCATATACTGATTTATAATATCTTACACAGGTAGCCATGGTGGAACATGACTTTAATCCCAGTAGCTCAGGAGGCTGAGATAGGAGGATCACAATTTTAATGTCAGCCTCAGGAATTACAAGGCACTGAGCAACTCAGTGAGACCCTATCTCTATATAAAATATAAAAATGGGGTCTGTTGTAACTCGGTGATTAAGTGCCCCTGAGTTCAATCTCCAGTAATTCTGAGTGGTATTTGCCAGAACATTTCTAAAAAATATTTGCTAAATATGCTTAAAAATACACTTAGATTCAAACAGTATTTGAAGGCCAATGTGGACAAATGACCAAACTGGGCATAAAAAGAAGATTCCATTGGTGATCCATTAGGGGAGAAAAAAAGTTGATGCCACAGTTACTTTCATAATTTTAATAAAATCTATTCAGAAAATTGTTTTAGGAATATCTGCTTTCAACAACAAAACACAACAAAATTTTCTTACATAAAAATTCTTCACCTAAGTGAAGCCACTTGGTTGCATAAATATATTTTAATCTAAGCTTTCATGATTCTTTGGAAAATTATTATTTTAAAAACCTTTACATTCAGAATATTGTCTTTAGATTAAAAATACAATCTTTTAAAATGTATACCAATGTTCTTGTTAACAACTTAAATCTTGAAATAAAGAAAACCTGTCTGGCATTATAAAAATATCTTGTATTAGAAATAGACAAAAAAAAAAAAACCTTGAAATAATGCTTAACCACAAAGTGACTATTCTGTAATAGATTACCACTAATTAGACAAAAGTAAAAAAAAATTGATAAAAGAATTAAGAAAAATAAGCAGTGATTACTGTTTTAACATTAGAGAAAGTAATATCAAACACAGCTCAATAAAAAAACGAGGGAAAGCCCACAGCTGTACTAGTAAACAACAGGCCTGGCCAAATTAATACTAGAAGCTAGACATAATCCAGGGGTAAGAGTGACACCTAAACATCTATTGAAGAACAGAACTATGAGCTGCAAAGAATAATGTTACATGGGCACTGGCTGAAAAATAACCAAGCTATTCTCAAATTAGCTCTTCATTAAAGACTGAGTTAGGACTCTTAAAAGAGGATATTCTTTTCAAATTATTGGTAATTTTAATTGGTTCACTTAATATGCAAATAGTGGCAGGAGATATAATCAATTGTATTTGAAGCTTTAATGTTTAGAGCAACCTACTTTCTAAGGACACAGAGAAGCCCAGAAAAATGTCTTGCAAACATGGAGACACAAGATGGCAATCTACATCTCAAAAAGTTGGTCTCAAAGGAAATCAGTCCAGCAAGTATCTTGATTAAAAATTCAAGAATTAGGAAAAATAAATATCTGTGTAACTCAGTCTATTCATTGTCTTATGAGATCCCTGTGACACTGATGCAGCCCATTAGGATACACATATACTGTCCCTGCCCCTTGGTTTAATGAATGTACAATTGGATCAAATCACATCCCAAAAGCATTGAAAGGCTGACCTGCTGCAACAATAAATAAATAAATTTCTTACTAGAATATTCTAAAGGCATTCAAGGACATAGCTTCTTACCAGATGGGGCTAAAGAGACTTGTTTTCTGGTATGGCACATCCATAAAACAATATAGACTACATTTACCTCATTTGTTTATGTAACTCCCACTTCTCTTTGTGTCAAAACTTTCTTAGTAAGGATGTTCATATATAAGTCTCATAAAGGACTAGAACGCCAGTGGAGTTGACTGGTACATGGGCTACCTGGGGCAGGTAGTTAAAACAAAAACAGTAGCAACAGAAAAGAAATATAAGTGCCCAATAAACACTGACAACAAAGTGAAAATGATTTCTCTGTTATTTCTCCACATATATAATCTGAAGATTTACATGTATTATGTTGTCAGGGAGAATAATAAAATCTAGAATTCTTTTGGAATGGCCATGTAGATTGTTCAAGTGGTAAAATTCTTAGAGTTTAGGAGATTCCTCATCTTGGGTATTTGTTCTGTATATTCTCGCAATCTCCAGCTTTTTTTTTTTCTCTTGAAGAGACAACTTTCCAGAAGGCTTAGCTAACCTTACACCACAGATATCACTGTGAGTTTTCTGGTGCACTTCCTCTTTCCCCAGGAGACAGAATTAAAAAGTAGCTTTACTATGGTCTACAAGGAGCTTGGCAAAAATTTTGATTTACATGTTGGACAATAATTAATACTGGCTGTTTCCAAAGATGACATTCTCACTGAAAAATTTTATACACAGATTAGAAATAGATAAAATATATGCATAGACCTCCACACATTGGATTACAGAATAAGGTCTTTGGATAGTTATTTTAGTAAAAAAAACTAGAATCCAATATTTAAATATCAATCTTACCACCCATGTCCTGATTTAACCTAATTCTGCCATTGAAGGTGCCCCTCAATTACTTCCTTCCCCCCCACACACACACACAGAAGAAGAATGTAAAAAAACATTCCAGCTCTGATCCCAGATGAGGACTTGCCTGGATTGGTCTTCTCTAAACTGCTCTCTTTTACCCATAAATGCCTTCTAATAAATAGCCATAGGTCCTGGGTGAAGGCTGAGCCAACATGCAAATGTGCTCTGGAAATTTTTGTGCCTAGAACCCTGGAAGGTTTGAATACACCATGAAAACCTCTCTCTTTAAATGAGATAAATAATGCACCCTCTATGGAATGTGTGTGCCTGGTTACCAGAGAGCACAGGCGTGTGTAAAATCCAGCTGTCCCTGGGCTCCCTTGGTCACTGGTGAGACATTTTTTGAAAGAAATACCTATGGTGGCCACATGATGGCAGCTTTCCACAGAACAAGGCAAACCTGGGTAATCTTTCTGGCTCCTGCCACTCACCTGGATCCTGGGACCTGGGTGCTCACCTGCCTTCCTACAACTGTCAAAAATGCCCTGCCAAGGGGTGCATCCTTAATTGCAGATGGACACTCTGTACTTTACAAAGAAAAAAAAACCAGCATTACTTACTTCTTGCCTCTGCCTGCTTGTTTTGATATGATTCAAAAGAGAGCTCTGTATCTTGCTCCCCAAATATCAGGGGTGCAAAAAGTCATATAATACAGAGGAGACTTATTGTTAAAAGAGGGTCAAGGAAAAAACATTTGGCTTTCATTGTAAATCCAGGAAACTAATTCCAGATTTTTATAATTCTATATATATCTCCGTGTATGTGCCATTAAATAAATATATAATCAAGCACCTTGCTCCTCTCTGCCCTAGTTAAACATGGGGTACCTTGAGATTACCTTCTCATTTGGATCCCTTCACCTGTATATCAATTCAGAATGGGTGCAGTCCCTTATTCTTCTCTTTTCAGGCCTGAATACCTTTGGCAGACTCCACATAGGGAGAGATTCAAAAAATTCTGAAATGAACCTAAAGACATTTAATCATCAGACTTTTATTCTATCAATTTTGTTTCATGTTCCTATTCCCTATTTTTAATTTATTTTAGTTGTTATTCTTAAGTTTAATGGCATAGAATCCATTTTGATAAAATTATACAAGCATAGAAACTCTTATTTATAATTCATAATTATTTTGAGCTTGGAATATATTACATTGGTAAAGTGCTTGCCTCACTTGTAAAGATCTGGTTTAATCCTCAGCACCAGAAAAATAAATAATGATATTTTTGTCCAGTTAAAACAATAATTCATTATTATTCTAATTATTCATTCTAATGCCTTTCCTATTCCTATCTATTCTACCTTTCTTGAAGGTATCTTTGAATAATCTACTGAACTTCTCCCCTTTTCCTCTCTCATTTACTGTGGTTTAGCCTCCACATATTAGCAAAAACATTCTACTTATGTTTTTTTTTTTTCTTGTTTCACTCACAATGAGAGTCTCCATATCCATTTAATTACTGGGATATGTAGTAGAGTCATTCTTCTTTGTGGGTGAGTAATATTTTATTGTTTATATATACAACAATTTCTCTATCCATTTACCAGTTGATGAGCATCTAGCTTTGTCCCATAGCTCAACTCTTGTGAATTGTTTTGCTATAAACATTGATGTGACTTTGTCATACTGTATTATGCTGATACCAAGTAATATATGTATATATATATATATGATATACATATATGTTCTCTTAAAATATATAATACATATAATATATTTATAAAAAATATTGAAGAATGTGATAATTGGTTCAAAGTGAGGGGGCATTAAATACCAGATTATTCTTTCTTTGAATCTCCACAATGCATTCCAGAGAAGTTACACAAATTTGCAGTCTCACCACAATGTTTGAGTGTTTCCTTTTTTTCCACATCCTCACCAAAATTTGCTTTTACTTATATTCCTTATAATTGGAATGAGATGGTAGCTCAGTGTAGTTTTAATTTGCATTTCTCTAATTGCTAGAGGTGCTGCCTTCTCAGTGTTTTTTGATTTTTGCTTCTTGGTAGCAGCATCTATGGCATTTTTGGGAACCAGTTTTTCTTTGTTTATGAAGTGTGGACAAGATTTCACTTGAAGGAATGACTCTGAAGCTTAATACACATGACCATGAGTCAATGGATGACTTTAACACTGTTGTCATGACCATGATTATGGAAAAAATGAATATAGGGTGAGAAGAGGGAAAACAAATAGGGAGCAAGAAAGAAATGAAACATATTGGGGTCAAAAAATACACCTTTCTCAATTAAGTGTAAGTGAATCCAAACCAGGCCTGGTCCTCAGATGTTTAGGAGAGGAATAGGCCATTTCTCCAAAGACCAGTTCCTTAGCTAAGCCAAGCTGAGACTGGTAGCAATGTGCCCAAGATGCTCCCAGCTATGGTGTGCCATGTATCTCTGGAAGTCACAACTTGAGGTAAATATCCTCTTGAATTTTCAAGGTTTAATTAATGCACACACCCCTTTTGGGCACATTGGTCCAAGAGCTCAGATTAATGCTGCAACAGACTCTTGGTAATGGCAGACATGACCCACACTCCCCTTGTATTTTCTAACCAGTAGAGGTAGCAGCCCCAACAAGGAAGCTCTAGTTTCATCCCAGTGTTAACAAGAAGCATGCCAAATACGGCTTTACATAGTGCTGATGAAGGAACTTCCTGTGGGATCCTTCTGAAAAAAAATGGGCAAGAAGAGAGACAGAGAAACAGACACAGAGAACTGTGGTCATGGTACTTGATAGGCACTAGTGACCTTGAGTTCTCTTACAATACTGGAGAAGGAGCAAGACCTGTGAATAGTCATCCTGAATTGTAAACCCCCTGAGATTAGGGTCAGGGCTCAACCCCCAAGCAACACTGACACATTCATTCTCATAGGAATGTCCATTCCAAGCCTTAAATTTTTAAAATATTTTCCTCAAGACCACATGCACTCTGAAAAATACAGTGTCATTTTTCTTGATTTGGCAACTCCTATGAAGCAGGACAGGTTTGGTACCTGGATGAGCTTCCTAGCATAAATTCTTAGGGACAGAGTTGGGTATCCCAGGCCACTCTGAGGCACTAGTGGAAACAGGGATTATACTTCAGTCATGTATTTGTATATTTGTATGCACTAGCAAGAAGTTCACTAGGACCACTATAGTTTTAGATGGGTTGAAACATTTTGCTCAAGAAATTCAGCATCAACCAGCACAGTAGTAATCTCATCACACATGCAATTAACAATTTGTTTTTACATATGAACAATATCTGAAATAAACCATCCATACTTTTAAACCATTATTCTTAGGTCTGCATAAGAGCTTGTAGAGTAGTTGCACCATAGATACCCAGCCATATTGCTATATTGGGCGATTGGGTTTCTTATAGTTTTTAGCCATTCTAAAAATAATGATAATAAACATCTTATGCTAAATAATAATACAAGAAGTGAGTGTAGAGGAAGTTTTCTTGATTGGGGAATGATTTCTTTCCTCTCCCTTCCCTTTTCACAAGACCACACTTTCATGGAAGTCGAGGTTTATGGGAGAATATCTGTCCTTAAATTTTTGGGACCTCAACTTCTTAGACTCTTTGTGTCTCTCACCCATACTTAGCTATCTTTCTGGTGTAGTTGTACAGATTTTGAGAAGTTGGGATGCATTGACCTCCTAAGGATGACCCTTACCATCACTGAGAGAGCCAGACTGAAACCCAGTTGTGAAACAGGGCTGAGCAGAAGGGAGCTGAGTGGCCAACTGTGAGAGGAAAGAGTTCAAACCACAATGACTTCATATTGCTTTCTGAGACAGAGGAAATGTACTTTATGTGCAGCCTTCTGGTTTATGCAATCACATGAAGCCTTCTCCATCCACAAGATGAAATGTCTTGGAGTCTTCAGGATGAGGGCAAGGTGTGGTGGGGCTCTCTATATCCTTTTTTTCAAGTTTTTTAAAATTTTATTTCTATTTCTATAGGATCATTAGCTTCTAGGAGGTCACATGGTTCATCTCCTAGGTGAGAGAAAGTCATTATGACTATATGGCTGTTCCACAGACTAGACAATTTTACAATGAGAAGTTTGCACACTCTGTCCTTAGAGAAAGGAGATCAATGTCATTTGTGATAGAAATAATCTCAGTTGAATAAAAGAAAACTTTGTGCAAGGAATCAGGAAATATTGATCAAATACAGCTCTGTCCTAGCTGTTTGTGCAAGATAGTTAGACCAGGTCCCTGAGGACTGACTTTTTTTCTTTTCACAGTGACTGGTGTTTGTTCTTACTCTCAAAGGCCCTTTTTTACTCTGGGGTTGGTATCCTCTGTGTCTTCCCCTGAAAATTGGTCTAAGTCAGACATTTGTGCAGCAGATAGGCAGAAGAAAAGTGGGAAAAGATGTGCATGGCCTAGCACTGCCTGGCTTCCTGGATACACCTTGCAAACCTGGTGACTTCTTCCCAGGGCACTTAAAGCAATAATCACACTAAAGGTAAAATGGGAGTTACAACACAATACAGTGTTCACACAAAATAGTGCTGGAAGAAACCAAGGCCCCTGAATAAATTTATGCACCTATAAAAGTATGTGTTCAGAAACTAGGGGGTGCAGTGGCCAGGATCTAGTGCCTGAGGAAATGTGTGAAGACTTGGCCACATTTGGGGTAGGATAACCTGGAATCCTGGTTTAGAGGACCTGGTACTTCCTTTGACTTGCTCTTAGAGTGCAGAGGAAATTACAGAAATAGAAAACTGCATATGGAGAAGAAGCATAGTGGTCGTTTGTGTTCTTCTGTGACCTGGTAGCTCTAATTATTCAAATTGATTCGGAAGACCCTACCTCAGTTGTGAAATGATATTAAATGGTGAACAGATGGCTAGCGTTTTATTAAATTCTTTCATGGAGTTTTAATGTAATCTTTATTTGAGGCAAACATTACTCATTTTGGTTTAAAACTGCCACAAACACTTAAGGTTTTGAGGACATTTCTGTAAGTATACCAGGGAAGTTGACTTAAGAAAAATAATTGAACAAAAAAAAAAACAATATGAATGCCAAAATTAGGAAGGTGATGTGGAAATATATATGTTTATCAAACACTAGAAGATATTAGAAGGCAGAAAACCTTCCAAACTCAGGAACAAACTTACCAGTACAGGGTCTATGTGAAGTTCTATCAGGGGATTTTTATCTTTCCTGCCTCCCCTCTTCCTCCTCTATGTCAATGATAATCTTCTTGTACTTGATGGAGAGTAGCCTTGAGCTGGGAGGTCAACACTGATTCAAAACAGTCTGGATTTGTCTTCATATTCAGGTCTACCACTTTAAAGGCCAATGGCTTTTGACAGGAAGTTTAAACTCCCTGTGAGCTCTAGTCTCCTCATTTATAAAGTGAAGATGTTCTGAGCCCTGAGTGCTTGGACGGTGTCATGAACTAACATAGATTCTCAGCTTTACAGTATAGACAATGGATTCCCTGGATATCAGAAGGGAGTCTGATGTGTTATTTATCACCAGTATCTATTTTTTCTTCCAGAAATTGCTTGTGTTTTTTTCCTGGGAATCCCCTTCTGCTTTCCGCTTCATCTGGGGTGAGTCAGACAGGTTACCCAGACAAGGAATTCATAGCATGAAGCCCCCTGAACAAGAGGCTCATAACCTGCAAAGTGGGTTTGAGCTGGTCTGAAAATACTCTTCCAGAGGGCTACCAATAAAAATAGAAAGTGAGCATGAAAAGTTTATTGCCAACTATGACTACAGGGGAGGCCAGAAAATAAAATTGAAAGTGAGAGATTAAAAGACACTGATTCCTGAAGTCAGATGTGCCTCAGTCACATCTATCCACAGATATTTTACGTGTAAAAGAAAACAAATTTGGGGCCAGGTGCAGTAGCACATGCCTGTAATCTGAATGGCTCTAGAGGCTGATGAAGGAGCATCCTGAGTTCAATGCCAACCTCAGCAATAACAAGGTATTAAGCAACTCTGTCTTTAAATAAAATACAAAATGGGGCTGGGGATATTGCTCAGTGGATAAACTAACTCTAACTCTGAAAGTGTTGTTTTTTGTTTGTTTCTTTGTTTTACTGTTATATATTTATAACCAATAATTTGTTTCTAGTTTCACGAACATTATTTTTTTTACTAGTTCTACAATGCGTACTAAAAACCATATCAACTGAGTTATATTTCTTGAGTGAGTAGAACAGGTAAAGCCAGGTTATGGATTCCAGTTTCTTGAGTGTTCCTTGAGCAGGGATAACTTCTGATTGGCTACATGTACTAGTGGTTTGAATAGGCTGAACAGAATTTGTGGGTGGAGATCAGATTATTGCTTATTTCTAAACTAAGAGTAGTTTATTAAGCCAAGCATTTACCAGAGCCCCTTATGCTAGAGATACAGGATGGAACTGATCCTCTGATGAAATTATGGTTTTCCAGTGCACAGGCTTACCATTTGTTTTGGTGAGTTTCTAGCATAAAACACCTCACCTGCAAATCTTTATTTGAAAGAGATGAAAATGCACATCTGTCTTGTGAAAACTTCTCATATCTGGCCTCACATACTGTGGATGACCATTCTAACCTCATTGGTAATTTGGATGCAGAAATGGGAAACAAAGGTCTTTGCTGCACAGGAACTGGGCTCAAACTTATCGCCTGGTGGTCCTAACCACTAGAGTGTGAGGAAAAAGACAGTCACACCATTTAGCTTTATCTTAGCTGATCTTAGCTCTATCTTTTGGCTTTTCCTTAAAGAGCTGGAGACTACAACTTTGTAAATCTTGAAAGTGTAGCTGGAGCAAGCTTAATGTAGATCATGAGAACTTTGTAAATGTTTAATGATACAAGGTTGGTGACTTCTTATAAACTGAGAGAGTAAAAAGGCCTCCTTTCAAACTCTAATTCTTATAATTAAGTCAGAAAGATTTCAGACATTTCACTCAGAATAACAGGCATGAATTTATTGAATAGATAAACAAGGAAAGATGACACTCTAATAGTAGACAATGGGTCCTCTGAGAGGGGAGAAAGACAGTGTGCCTTTCATACAATCTACTTTTGTTGGATACCCCAGAGAAGTTTCCAAAGAGTCCCACACAGGCCTACTACTTAACTTTGAACTGACTGCTGGATGGCATCCCACTGTCAAGTCCCCACTGCTATGATAACTTTAGGTCACCTTGGCCAATGCAACTGATTCTAATTGGATTCTTAACCATAAATTCTTGTAGATTTTAGAGCTAGGTAAAATATTTTTATCTCTCTGGGTTTCAGAATCTGGTATGTGGAAAGAGTCACAAAAGTTCCCTTATTAGGGTTACATGGCTTCCTCTTATGGACATTTATTTTATACCTGACTTTCTCCTGCAGATAACAGTTTACTGATAAATGTGATCTACCACGTCCACTTAAGGCAGGCAGGGTAGCAAGTTAATTTCTTCATGAAGAGAAAAGCATGTGGGGGTCAGCACAGTGACCCTCACTTTATAGACTTATTCTCTGAACCTTATGCTCTCACCGCTCACATCTGTCCCCTATCATTGCAAGAAGTAGTTTAGCCTAAATCATACTGTTGTTGATCCTACGTCCCAAAGATTGGGCCCCAGACAAACATCAGTTTTACCAGAGAACTGGATAGAAATGTAGGTTCTCAGGTTGCAGCACAGCTTTATTATATGAGACTCAGAGTGGCTCACAAATCTTAATATTTATGATCCATTCAGTTGCATGGTTGGGGCTTACAATCTGTGCCCTGATTTGGTCTCTCCTCCAAGAACAATTTTTTTCACCACTTTACAAAAACAAGTTATTATGACCTCATTAACTTACACCTTAATGACCTGCATCCAAAATTTTCTAGTTTCAGCCCTGGCTGACAGACCCTGAGATCCAAGGGGCTGGGTGCATGGATCTCCACTGCTGAGATGTTCACGGAATACTGTTGCAATGACCTCATTAAGACCTTCAACCACAACACCCACAGCTAAGAGTCAATCCCTGTAAACATTTTAACCTTTACTTCTGTTCCCGAGATTAAAGTGATACCTAATCTCTTGTTTAAAAACTCTAAAGGGGGCTGGATTTGCGACTCAGTGAAAGAGTGTTCTCGTAGCATGCATGAGGCACTCGATTTGATCCTCAGCACCACATAAAAAATAAAATTTAATAAAAAAATTACATCCACCTTAAACTAAAAACAAAATATTAAAAAAAATAAAAAATCTCTAAAGGCCATGTTACTGCACTGTAGCCATGATTGGATGGACCATGGTTTTCTTAAATAAAGTTTCTGGCTCATGATGTACAGATCGCCACAGTTGCCCGATAAGACTACTAGATGGCGAGTGTTGGTTTGGTTTTTTTGTTTTTGTTTTGTTTTGTTTTGTTTTTGTTTTTTGCCAGTGGACGCGTTCTGCAGGTGGCTGGGGGATTCTCTTGGTTGCTCCCATCAGAGTCCCTGAAGTGTCCCTATGCTGAGGCAGTTTTTACTGCAGATTCCAGGAAGTGATATGAAGCCAGGGTCTTTGACTACAGTTCTACTCTAGTACTGTAGCAGAAAATTTATTTAAAATGGTGCAGGTCCTCCTCCTCATACAGGAAAGGCTGGCTATTTGCCCACAGCCTGAAGTCCTGATAGTGGCAGAGATATGGTCATAGGCCCTAATAATACCAATTTGGAAGAGAAAAGTAGAGACAATATTTTCTTCTCCTGAAAGGTATACTCTGTTTTATGAACACCCAGAACATATAGCCTGCCTTTTTTTTGATGCTTTAAAGTGTTTATAAGGAGGGTAACTGAGAAGGTGGGAAGATATCTCGAATTTGAATCTAAGCCTAGCTCTACTCCAGACTATTGTGGACATTATCTGCTAATGTACCTCTTCTGCAACCCACATTTACAACAATGCTGGAAGAGACTGTATGCAACAGGAATAGTGCCTGCACAATTCCCACATTCCAGGTGCAGAGCCCTTCCTTTCCTCCCACCTCTGAAAGCCTTTTGTGTTCCCCAGCACTAAGATGGGGAAAGCCTAACAGAAAGCAGGGGCTTCGGTGCCTGCCCATGACCAAGTCTAAGTGGTACAGGTTACAAATGCAGTTGTTCTTGCCCTTTTGAGGAGGTTTATAGATTTGCCATTGTTGTAAGAGTCCTTAGAGTTTGTTTTAATCATATATAGGAGATGCACATGAACACATGCACTGTCACAGAGAGCTACAGCTTTCTATAAGCAGTAGTGAAGAGCCATTTGTGAAGTTCCAGGGTTGGTCAGGAGATAGGGGTGTGGGAGGTGATGGAGAACATGTAAAAGAGACTTTCTTCTATTTGCACAGGAAGAAAAGGTGATACAGCATAAGTAGATTTAGGGTTACTATATTTTCAGTGAGCTTTAGGGGGCATGAGCCATCTCTGTTATTCTGGTAACTGGACATGCCATTATTATATCACACAAAGACTGACTTTGGATGCTGGGAGCAAAATTACAAGGATATTGGTAGTATGATAATTATATTAGTTAATTTTGACATGAACAACTTGGGAAGATGTCTGACTATTTCTAAAAATTACCTCTCTCCAGAAGGTCATGACTGGGTGAAGTGATGCATGCCTGGGTAAGGTGGTCCATGCCTAAAAATCAAGTGATTCAAGGGACTGCAGCTGGTGGATTGTAAGTTCAATTTCAGCATGAACAATTTAGTGAGATCCTGGCTCACAGTAACATTTCGAAGACACATCTAGGGATCTTCTTCAGGTATAGTAGAATAGCTGTAAAATGCTCTTGAGTTAAATCCACAGTAACTTCTTCTGCCTCCAAAATACACACACACACATAAACAGTTTAAGAATTTATCCCCTTGATGGTAAGCAAACACCCATTTTCAAAGAAGAGAGTCACAACTGTAAAAGGCCTTGGTAACACAAGTACTTTGTATTTCCAGAAAAAAAGGAAGAAAATGACTCTGTAGGTTCTGCTAGAGGCTTGCTCTCTGCTCCCTCAGGCAAGGAACTGTGTTTGTAATCTTTTTTTTTTTTTTTGCTTAATGGACCCTATGCAGCCTTGTGAGTGACTGCAGAGCAACAGGACTCTTTATTTTAATAGAGTATCTTTCAGTGAGCCAGAAGAGCAGAGAATTCTGATGCCTTTCAACAATCTCTCCTCTTTTTATCCTCAATTTGATACCAGGTGATAACTGCCTGGCACAAACTCAGGATGTATGGGACAAGGAAAGACTACTCAGATACAGAGAAGATGGCAGTGAAAAGGCTTTGAATCTCACTCTAGCTTTTTTATCTCAGATGGCATCTTGGAAAGGGAAAGTGAAACACTGCACAGAAAATTCTGGAATGTGCAGGATCAGAAGTCAAAGGTTTTTCTTGGAGATGGCAAGATATCGTCCCAGGTCACCAGCTCCAGCATGGGGTTGCAGATTCTGATAGCCTGAATATTAATTTGTGTGTGTGTGTGTGTGCGCGCGCGCGCGCGTGCACACGTGCGCACGTGCACAAGAATGCAGGTGAAGTCCTCAATGACTCACTGTTCATTTTTGGAAAAGAAGAGGCGAAAAGACTGCTTACTCAATGGTGTTTCTGCTAAGAAAGAATCTTGCCTGTTGTTCAAGTAGGGGCATCTGGCTTGATACTGACAAGTGACCCAAGACTGGTAAGTTTGGTAAGATTGGTAGAACTCTTTGACAGTGTTAGTAGCACCACAATCAGGCCCAAATTAATAATTCTCCTGCCTGAAGGCTTTAGGTTTCTTCTGATAATATGCTGTGTGTCTCCTTCTGCTCCCTCTCTTGTTTCTTTCCTCCCTTCCTCACTACTGGGAGACAATCATTGTGCTAAAAGCACTGGGAGAAAAAATAAATTAGAAAAATAACAGTTTTTTTTTCAGCATGTATGATCTACCCTGAGCCTCAGCATGGTAAAACTTAGAGACCAAAGGCTTGTTTTTGGTAAGAGGCTTGCCCATCATGATAATGTTTAGTAATCCTATTCCCTACTTGAAAATAAAACTGCCTCTAGAATGCCCAATTTCCACTGGGTGTAACCACTGCCAGTATGAGTTCTCTGGTTTTGAAAAAGGCATAATATTTCTTTTTTTTTTATTGTTGGTTGTTCAAAACATTACATAGTTCTTGACATATCATATTTCACACTTTGATTCAAGTGGGTTATGAACTCCCATTTTTACCCCATATACAGATTGCAGAATCACATCAGTAACACTTCCATTGATTTACATATTGCCATACCAGTGTCTGTTATATTCTGCTGCCTTTCCTATCCCCCTCCCCTCCCCTCCCCTCCCCTCTTCTCTCTCTACCCCTCTACTGTAATTCATTTCTCCCCCTTGTATTATTTTTCCGTTTCCCCTCACTTCCTCTTGTATGTAATTTTCTATAACCCTGAGGGTCTTCTTCCATTTCCATGCAATTTCCCTTCTCTCACGCTTTCCCTCCCACCTCTCATCCCTGTTTAAGGTTAATCTTCTCATACTCTAAATCCCTACTCTGTTCTTAGTTACTCTCCTTATATCAAAGAAGACATTTGGCATTTTTTTTATTGATTGGCTGGCTTTACTTAGCATAATCTGCTCTAATGCCATCCATTTCCCTCCAAATTCTATGATTTTATCATTTTTTAATGCAGAATAATACTCCATTGTGTATAAATGCCACATTTTTTTTATCCATTCATTTATTTAAGGGCATCTAGGTTGGTTCCACAGTCTTGCTATTGTGCATTGTGCTGCTATGAACATCGATGTAGCAGTGTCCCTGTAGCATGCTCTTTTTAGGTCTTTAGGAAATAGACTGAGAAGGGGAATAGCTGGGTCAAATGATAGTTCCATTCCCAGCTTTCCAAGAAATTTCCATACTGCTTTCCAAATTGGCTGCACTAATTTGCAGTCCCACCAACAATGAACTAGTGTACCCTTTTCCCCACATCCTCGCCAGCACTTGTTGTTTGACTTCCTAATGGCTGCCAATCTTACTGGAGTGAGATGGTATCTTAGGGTGGTTTTGATTTGCATTTCTCTGACTCCTAGCGATGTTGAGCATTTTTTCATGTACTTGTTGATTGATTGTATGTCCTCCTCTGAGAAGTGTCTGTTCAGGTCCTTGGCCCATTTGTTGATTGGGTTATTTGTTATCTTATTGTCTAATTTTTTGAGTTCTTTGTATACTCTGGATATTAGGGCTCTATCTGAAGTGTGAGGAGTAAAAATTTGTTCCCAGGATGTAGGCTCACTATTTATCTCTCTTATTGTTTCTTTTGCTGAGAAAAAACTTTTTAGTTTGAGTAAGTCCCATTTGTTGATTCTAGTTATAAACTCTTGTGCTTGGGTGTCCTATTGAGGAATTTGGAGCCCGACCCCACAGTATGTAGATCGCAGCAAACTTTTTCTTCTATCAGACACAGAGTTTCTGATTTGATATCAAGCTCCTTGATTAATTTTGAGTTAACTTTTGTGCATGGCTAGAGAAAGGGATTCAGTTTCATTTTGATGCATATGGATTTCCAGTTTTCCCAGCACCATTTGTTGAAGATGCTATCCTTCCTCCATTGCATGCTTTTAGCCCCTTTATCAAATATAATTGTAGTTTTGTGGATTAGTTTCTGTGTCCTCAATTCTGTACCATTGGTCCACCCGCCTGTTTTGGTACCAGTACCATGCTGTTTTTGTTACTATTGCTCTGTAGTACAGTTTAAAGTCTGGTTCACACTTCTTGCTTAGCATTGTTTTTGCTACTCTGGATCTTTTATTTTTCCATATGAATTTCATGATTGCTTTCTCTATTTCTACAAGAAATGCCGTTGGGATTTGGATTGGCATTGCATTAAACCTATAGAGAACTTTTGGTAATATCACCATTTTGATGATGTTAGTTCTGCCTATCCATGAACAGGGTATATTTTTCCATCTTCTAAGATCTTCTTCTATTTCTCTCTTTAGGGTTCTGTAGTTTTCATTGTATAAGTCTTTCACCTCTTTTGTTAGGTTGATTCCCAAGTATTTTATTTTTTTTTTTTGAGGATATTGTGAATTGAGTGTTTTTCCTCATTTCCATTTCAGAGGATTTGTCGCTGATATACAGGAATGCCTTTGATTTATGCGTATTGATTTTATATCCTGCAACTTTGCTAAATTCATTTATTAGCTCTAATGGTGTCTTTGTAGACCCTATTGGGTCTGCTAGGTATAGAATCATGTCATCCACAAATAGTGATAATTTAAGTTCTTTTCCTATTTTAATGCCTTTAATTTCTTTTGTTTGTCTAATTTCTCTGGTCAGTGTTTCGAGAACTATGTTGAACAGAAGTGGTGAGAGAGGGCATCTCTGTCTTGTTCCCGATTTTAGAGGAAATGCCTTCAATTTTCCTCCATTCAGAATGATGCTAGCCTGAGGCTTAGCATAGATTGCTTTTACAATGTTGAGGTATATTCCTGTTATCCCTAGTTTTTCTAGAGTTTTGAACATAAAGAGATGCTGTACTTTGTCGAGTAATTTTTCTGCATCTATCGAAATGATCATATGGTTCTTATTTTTAAGTCTATTGATGTGGTGAATAACATTTATTAATTTCTGTATATTGAACCAGCCTTGCATCCCAGGGATGAATCCTACTTGATCATGGTGCACAATTTTTTTTATGTTTGAGAATCTGATTCGCCAGAATTTTATTGAGGATTTTTGCCTCTAGGTTCATTAGAGATATTGGTCTGTAGTTTTCTTTCTTTGAAGTGTCTTTGTCTGGTTTAGAAATTAGGGTGATGTTGGCCTCGTAGAATGAATTTGGAAGTTTTCCCTCTTTTTCTATTTCCTGAAATAGTTGAAAAGTATTGGTATTAGTTCCTCTTTAAAGGTTTTGTAAAATTCTGCTGTATACCCATCTGGTCCTGGGCTTTTCTTAGTTGGAAGTATTTTGATGGTTTCTTCTATTTCCTCAATTTATATTGGTCTGTTTATGTTGTCTATATCCTCCTGACTCAATCTGGGCAGATCATATGACTTAAGAAATTTCTGAATGCATTCACTATCTTCTATTTTATTGGAGTATAAGGATTGAAAATAATTTCTGATTATCTTCTGTATTTCTGAAGTGTCTGTTGTGATATTGCCTTTTTCATCCTGTATGCTAGTAATTTGAATTCTCTCTTCTCTTTGTTAGCATGGCTAAGGGTCTGTCAATTTTATTTATTTTTTCAAAGAACCAACTTTTAGTTTTGTCAATTTTCTCAATTATTTCTTTTGTTTTGATTTCATTAATTTCAGCTCTGATTTTAATTATTTCTTGCCTTCTATTTCTTTTGCTGTTGTTTTGTTCTTCTTTTTCTAGGATTTTGAGATGAAGTATGAGATCATTTATTTGTTGGTTTTTTCCTTTTTTAAGGAATGAACTCCAAGCAATGAATTTTTCTTAAAACTGCTTTCAATGTGTCCCATAGATTCCAATATGTTGTGTCTGTGTTTTCATTTATCTCTAAGAATTTTTTAATTTCCTCCTTGATGTCTTCTATAACCCATTGATCATTCAGTAACCTATTGTTCATTCTCCAAGTGATGCATGATTTTTCCTTCCTTCTTTTATCGTTAATTTTTTGTTTCATTCCATTATGATCAGATAAGATGCATGGTATTATCTCTACTCCTTTATATTGTCTAAGAGTTGCACTGTGACATAATACAGGATCTATTTTTGGGAAGCATCCATGTGCTGCTGAGAAAAAAGTGTAACTGCTTGATGTTGGGTTGCATATTCTATATATGTCAATTAAGTCTAGGTTATTAATTGTGTTATTGAGTTCTATAGTTTCCTTATTCAACTTTTGTTTGGAAGATCTGTCCAGTGGTGAGAGGAGTGTGTTGAAGTCTCCCATGATTATTGTATGGTGGTCTATTAGACTCTTGAAATTTAGAAGAATAAAATAAAACTAATAAATAAGACATTGACATAGGACCATTCTGTCCAGCTGAGATTATGGGAAAAATATTGATGTGATCATAGACTTCAGGCATAAGATAATTTTATTAATGTGTTGGTTTGGTACAAATAGGCCTTTAAGTCCAAATATAGCTTTTGAAAAAAAAAAGATGATTTGAATTCAACCAATACAGAGAAACGGAGGAAATGACAGTTGAACCTAGAGAGGTTCACAGAAGGAAAGAAGCCGGAGGATCCAATCAGGCTTCCTGCTGACTTCCACTGTCTAATGAATAATGGTCAGTTGGGCAAGGGTTGGAATTTTCTGGGGAGTCAGTGCTGTGGAGCTATCTCTGGAAAATTGTAATTATTCTTCCCAGTATGAAGTTTCTGGTGACCAATGAGGTTTGATCTTACAGGAAAAGACTTTTACAGTCTATGGATATGTGAGAATTGTTACAAGTATGAATGATCTGTTTCTTGTTAACACTAGAAGCATACTTAAAATTTGCCACATTCTTAACATTTATATGGTTCTTACCCAGTATGAATATTTGGTGAACAACAATACTTTTTCTAATAGAATAGCTTTCCCACATTCTTTGCATTTGTATGTTTTCTCCCCAGTATGAATTCTCTGGTGTGGAGAAATGTGTAATCTTTGATAAAGAGCTTTGCCAAATTCTTTAAACTTGTATGGCTTTTTTCTAATATTAATTCTCTGATGTCAAATAAGTTATATTTGATTAATCTTTGCCACAATCTCAAATTTGTATGGCTTTTCTCCCATAAGAAGTCTCTGGTGTTGACTAAAGAGTGACCTTCAATTAGAAGCTTTGCTAAATTATAGATATTTGTATGGTTTCTCCCTACTATAAATTCTCTGGTGTTGAGTAAGGCATGATTTTTTATTAAAAGCTTTGCCACATTCTTTACATTTCTATGGCATTTTTCCACTATGAAGCCTCCGGTGTCGAGTAAGGTGTGATTTTTGATTAAAAGCTTTGCCACATTCTTCACATTTGTATGGCTTTTCTCCAGTATGAATTCTCTGGTGTTGAGTAAGTTTTGATTTTTTATTAAAAGATTTGCCACATTCTTCACATTTGTGTGGCTTTTCTCCAGTATGAATTCTCTGGTGTTGAGTAAGTTTTGATTTTATATTAAAAGCTTTGCCACATTCTTTGCATTTGTGTGGCTTTTCTCCTGTATGATATCTCTGGTGTTGAGTAAGGTTTGATTTTTTACTAAAAGCTTTGCCACATTCTTCACATTTGTATGGCTTTTCTCCAGTATGAACTCTCTGGTGTCGAGTAAGGTTTGATTTTTTATTAAAAGCTTTGCCACATTCTTTACATTTGTATGGCTTTTCTCCAGTATGAACTCTCTGGTGTCGAGTAAGTTTTGATTTTTGGTTAAAAGCATTGCCACAATTTTTACATTTGTATGGCTTTTCTCCAGTATGAACACTCTGGTGTTCAGTCAGGTGTGATTTTTGATTAAAAGCTTTTTCACATTCTTTACATTTGTAGGGCTTTTCTGTACTATGAATTCTCTGGTGTTGAGTAAGGCATGATTTTTTATTAAAAGCTTTGCCACATTCTTCACATTTGTATGGCTTTTCTCCAGTATGAATTCTCTGGTGTTGAGTAAGTTTTGATTTTTGATTAAAAGCTTTGCCACATTCTTCACATTTGTATGGCTTTTCTCCAGTATGAATTCTCTGGTGTTGAGTAAGTTTTGATTTTTGATTAAAAGCTTTGCCACATTCTTCACATTTGTATGGCTTTTCTCCAGTATGAATTCTCTGGTGTTGAGTAAGTTTTGATTTTTGATTAAAAGCTTTGCCACATTCTTTACATTTGTATGGCTTTTCTCCAGTATGAACTCTCTGGTGTTCAGTCAGGTGTGATTTTGTATTAAAAGCTTTGACACATTCTTTGCATTTGTATGGCTTTTCTCCAGTATAAACTCTCTGATGGCTTTTCTCCAGTATAAACTCTCTGGTGTTCAGTCAGGCATAATTTTTGATTAAAAGCTTTTTCACATTCTTTACATTTGTATGGCTTTTCTCCAGTATGAATTTTCTGGTGTCGAATAAGGCATGATTTTTTCTTAAAAGCTTTGCCACATTCTTTACATTTGTATGGATTTTCTCCAGTATAAATTTTCTGGTGTTCAGGAAGGTGTGATTTTTTATTAAAAGCTTTGACACTTTCTTTACATTTCCAGATTTTCTCTCCAGTATGATTACTGTAGTGTTTAAAGAGGTTTGAGCAACACTTAAATACATTTTCACATTTCTTCAATTTGTAAGGTTTATCTCCATTGTAAAGCCTATTGTTTTTAGTAACACATAGAATTTGAGTAAAATATTTTTCACATTCTTTACTTATGGAGGATTTATCACAGCTCTCATAAAGAACTGAGGAATTTTTACATGCTTTTACATATTTTTTTAACTTGTAGAGCTTCCCACCACTATTAATTCTCTGGAGGTCAGAAATTCTTGTAGTTTTATTAAAAATGATTTCACATACCTTATAGCTATAATTTGTCTTTTGATTATAAAAGCTTGGATAAATAAATTTTGGGTATGGATTAAAAACTTTTTCACTTTTCTCATTGTAAAGCTCTTTTAAACGATCACATGGGTGATTTCTAGGATTTAAAAAAAGAAGAAAATTTTAATGACTTTCACAGAATTTACATTGTTTTACACCAAATCTATTATGCTGCAAATTACCTAGGGTAGAGACTATCTACAGGTCCTAAAAGATTTATCATAAATATAGGTCTCTCTGAGTATCAATGAGGGTGTTTTCAAAATTCTTTCTACTTTTAAATTAAGCAATATTAGGTAAGTACAAATACTCCCACAATCATTATAATTTCATGCATTGCCACAAGGAGAAACTGTTTATTTCATCATTTTTGTAAAGTAATAGTCAGAGAGACTACTAAAACTCAGAAATTTCTTCTTCTCCTTCTTTTTATTCTATCTTGTCTAAATAAATATTTGTGTATATTTACTCAATGGTGAATTTTAAATTATCCCAGTGACTAACTAAAGCATGAAATAGACTCCATTGCAAATTTTTCATTTTTTAGAGAAACAGTATAATTACAAATGCTGTTCAAAAATGTTTAAAAGAACACACAGGTCCTCAAATGTGACTGCCAAATGTGTTCTTGTCTCTCTCCAGCTTAGCCAATGCCCCACATCCCTACAGTTCCACCTTTCCTCCAACACACTATTGTCTAGTTTTAATTTGTGGGGAATCCTGCAGGTACTTGGATATATTATTGCCCTGATGTGCCAGAGCATTCTTCATTAAGCCAAAGAGCAAATTTCATCTGAGCTTGGCTGCTCAGCTTTCCAGCAAAAATATCTATCACTGAGGGTGTTTTTAAAATTCTTTCTATGTAACTAGCTTATTGAAATAAGTTAGAGAATACTTTTGATTTGTTGAAAACATATTCCTTGAGATGCACAGATAAGTAGTGCTAGGGCCTCAGAAAAATCTAATGGCAACAGGATTTAGTTCATTAGGGACTTGTATAGGATCCAGGAAGTCTCTGTTTCTCACATTAAGAAAGTTTTTCTCATTTCAACCAAAACCACAAAAATGCATAGATTTTTTGGGATATTCACTTGGAGTCTGGTGAATATCGCTGTTGATATGAAAGATGAAGCAGTGTATGTCAGATGGAGCTGCTGAAAGATATCTATAAACTGTGCATGAAATTAAAAAAAAAAGCATGGAAGCCTTTAGGTAAAAAGTCTGGTATCTAGGAACTCACAGTTGAAATCCAGCTGGTTTGAGACTATCCAGTACATGGTATATACTACCTAGTTTTGTCTAAATTAAGCATGGCATTGGAGATGGTATCATCCATTGGAGCCATATAGCCACTTAGCATCACAGAGATGGGTGAGACATGTCAGAATGCCAATGAACCTGTCGCAAGAAAGACTCTTTCTCTTGAAATCTTATTCCTACTTTGATGCACACTCCCTTAAATAAAGAACTGGAAAAATTATCTAGCAATTGTTTTTCAGAACTTATGTGGTCTAGAGAATCTATAAGATGTTTTATCGCTTTTAACGTAAGTTTTTGCCTGGTCTTATATTCCTTTACTAATTATTTCAGATATATATATATATTTTTTTCAGATGGCTCATCACCTTCCAAAAAAGAAATTACTCAGGTGGGATGCTTGATGTCCCATGACATAGAGTAATTATGCTAACTTATGAGCCATAAATACATTGGTAACTACACAAAGACTGCTTCAATTTGAATTAAAATTATAAACAAATATTTACAAGCACCTTTGACTCAAAGTATCAAGTTTCGGGGAGAAGGTTCTACAAAAGTGGGCGTCTGCAATGGTAGACAGAATCATTGAATGACAAAGACATTATAGATCTTTTTTTTTTTTTCTTACAGAGGAGAAGTTTAATGGTAAGCCATTCCTCATTTAAAGGTTGTCTTAAATCACCACTGTGGCTGCTTTACTTTTCTCAAAGGGTTATACAATTATTAGCTTAAGCCCTTCATTGTTCTTCATTTGCCCCACACCATCCCTACTACTTCTATCTCAGGCTTGTTTTATACCTCTTAGCAAGATCCCAGAAAAGTGTCAGAAGCCTTCCACAATTCTCACAAGACCCTCATGTCTGCTTTTGGGGTGTGATTCCTGCAAGACATTTTGGCTGTGGTCTTTCTGGGAGACTGTGCTAAAAGTTCCTGGGACATTCCTGTGTTTGGATTGTCATACATGACAGATGAGCTATATGCTTATTTGATGTGTTTTAGAAAGATTCAACTGCTTCTCTTCTTTTTATTTTTTGCTTAATTATTGCATTTAAATGCAATACCTACCAAACTTTCACTGTAAGCACATTTAATTATTGAATTGTTCTTTTAAACAGAAATGTCTTACTAAGGCTTGTTTCAGCATTTCCTTAATCTGCATGTATTTCTTTTAAGTAGAAATAGTATGCATGTGTTTAAATTAGACAATTTTTCTATACTGTGTAGAAAATCTCTTTTTATTACTTCATAAAAAAGACAGATTAGAATGCTGCAACTTTAAATTAATAATCTGTACACTTTCCTCTAACCTGCGCTTATGTAGAGATTATTAAAAGTTTTAAAAACATAACTGACTATGAGCATTTTATAACTTTTTGAGTTTTTTTTTCATTAAAATGCCTATTTCTATTCTAATCCTATTTCTAAAGCTGAGAAAACTGGTTAAGTCTTTATTATCCTAAAGGTATTTTTAAGAGACTGCTTCATATTGCCCTGTAAACATTGTGTAAATGTAATTTGATACATGTTTTTGCAATTTAAAATATTGTGTATTGCAAGTGGTTTTACAAAAAATACTGAGTAGTAAAACTTTTACAATTACAATAGTGTAATTTAAAGTTTTAATGAAAGAAAAACTGAATGGCACTAGATGAGCAGTCAGTCTTCTGAGATTTTTGTAATAATATAACCTGATGAACTTGTAATTTTTTGAATAAATAATTTTCATGTTTTTTTTTCCATTCATTAAGACAAATTTTCTGAACTTCCCTCTTTTTCAATTTCAATTTCTTGTTTAAAACCAAGTATTAACTGTCCTGCTTTCCATACCTTTGCTTTTTCAAGTTTTGCAAAAAATATTGTATTTCTTGCTCCCCTAAAAATTCTTGGTTTTGATTAGAAGACATACCTAAAAAAAATAATAAAAAGTTATTTCACTTACTATTGTGAATAACTCTGCAATTATGTAAAACTTTATCAAAGTGGGGGGGAATAGCCACAGAACAGTATGATTCAAGGTGATTATTACTCAAGAAATACATAGAATTTACTACAACATGATGACAAAAACCTTGAAAATTTTGAAAATTATCTTAAGAAATTATAGCACCACAGATGAGGACAAAATGCAAACTGACTAATATTACTACAACAATGTCAAATTATAGCCCTTCACTTCAACATATTCAGAATCCACCTGTGACTCAAGTGTTTCAGGAAATGAATATCTCTTATTTGTTTATTTATATTTTTATCTTTGGGGGGATTATTTCATAAGAGAACACAGGGGTATTCTATCACCAAACTAGATCCACAGGCATTTCTCCATATCTATATCTATATACTTTTTTTTAAAGACAGTTTATTAAAAAGATGATGAAATTTATTTTAAACTGGCATTCCACTGTCTCAGCTTTCCAGTTATGTGCAATTAAATTTATATATCATTGCACATCACCTTTTTTTTTGTTTACTTCGTAACTTCCAAATATTTTCCGAAATGACTATAATGATCTAATTGAACAGATTTTGAATAGAAATATCCGAATGAAAATAATAGCTCACACAATAAAAAGTATAATAAACTCAAGCAAACAAACAATGTAATACTAGTAATTGAGAGTTCAAAAATTGATGTTGTTAATTATATAAGTAATGCCAGAAAACCACCTGAAATGTATTTAATGAACTAAATATCAATGTAGAAAATTGAAAAAAAATTAGAAAAAATAGCAAGAAAAAGTTAGAAATTATATACTAAAAATATTCTTTTAAAAACCATGTCTCAGGCTGGGGACACAGGTCACATGTTTTAATTCTTGCCTCACATGCAAAAGAATGGGCTTAATCCCCAGCACGTCCCCCCACCCCACACACACAGTCTCATAAATTAGAAATTTGAGGAAGAAAATATATCAAAGGCTAGAATTAATTAAAATACACAGGTACTGCTGGAAGATGTGGTACATGACTGTAATCCCAGTATCTGGGGAGACTGATGCAGGAGCACTATAAGTTCAAAGACAGACTCAGCAATGGTGAGGCACTAAGCACCTCAGTGAGATCCTATATACTTTTATTTAATTCAAAAGTAATGATCAAATAAACATTGAAGGTAATAAAATAAAATAATCACTATAAAATCTATGAAATACAAATTAAGGCAGTTTTTCTCATAGTAGAAAAATTTATATAAAATCAACAAAATTTGAAATCTACAGAAATAAGTTCTTTCTCATCAGAAATTTAAGTAGAAATAAGCTAATTTGTAAAAAACTAAACAGAAAACAATGTGATTAACAAGATTAAACCTAAAAATATATTAACTATGTCAGATGCAAATCTACATAATGTTTTCTTAAGATATAAGGTCACAAAAGTCTAAAAACAAAAAGATATAACAAATATTACACTCAAAATTGCAAAGGTTATGATACTTACATAAGTGAGAGACAAAGTACAATATCATATAAAGATAAATATGACTAATCACTGGAATACAATCATAGTCAAAATATTTGTAACTCCAATCATGTTTTTTATATATAGAAAGAAATCACAGAAAAAAATTCAACAGCATAAAAAGCAACACAATAATAGTAGGATACATCTATCCCCAGTTGATGTAAATAAAAAAAAAATCATTGCATTAGTACTCAGGGAATAAAAATACTTCAAAAAGCATTAAAAACTAATTAGGTTTACAGAGGCAATCTTCTTTATAGTGTATGAAATATTGTTCCAAAGACATCAGGTTAAAAATACAAAACAAATGTTAAATATATTAAAATATTGAAGTTGCTTTGTAACATAAAATAGTAAGTTGGAAAGCAAAAGTGAAAGTGATATTCAAAATTTATGAATATGAGTTTAAAGCCACATTCAGCAATTAAGCAAGGCCCTAAGCAAATTACCTAGGCACTGTCACAAAATAAAATATAAAAACAGCTGCCAGCTAGGCACAGTAATATACACCTGTAATTCAAGAAGCTTGGGAGACTGAAACAGCAGGATTGTGAGTTAAAAGCCAGCCTCATAAACAGCAAGGTGCTAAGCAAATCAAGGAGACCATGATTCTATGTAAAATTAAAAAATGGGGCTTTAGATGTAGCTTGTGGACAAGTGCCCCTGAGGTCAATCCCCAGTACACTTCCCCAAAAAGAGCTGTTGATGTGGCTCAGTGGTTAAGCACCTGTTCTTAAAAAAAAAAGGCCAGTAGCACCCCCAAAAATCTAAGAAGACTATGTAATACCAAACAATCAATATTATTTTTGTGTAAACAAAATAAGTTATTTGAACAATTCTTTAGAATATTCTTGGTACATCAATAACTATACATACTAAAAAAATTTCAATAGTAATTCCTGATATAAAATAATAAAAGCTACAATATTCAATGGAATGAGGTTAAATGAGAAAGCCATGGGTAATAAAATTGAAAGTATATCAATTAGCCCTCAACTTGATGGTCAAATCAAAATATATTTACAGACCTATTCTCATTAAATAACATTCAAAAGAGACCAATGTGGCAAGTAAATCAAATATCATTTCAAATGACTACATGAAGGCAATTTGGAATGAACAAGTTAGAAATCTTTTCAAAGATAATAAATTATATAATATCTATAATGATCAACATTCAGGAGAGTATATTAAGTAAAATAGTAATTCACACCCCCTCACCAAAAAAATACCAGGTAATTCTACTTCTGAGAGATATTTACTGTAGCCAAATATAAAGACCAAAAAGAATGGCATTAGGGATGAAAAAGTAAGAAAAAGGAGAACTTGTTTGAAGAAAAAATGTGATACAAATTTTCTAGAAAAAAATGTTACAAAAAAATTTAAATGAACAGAACTAACCAGTAAATTTAAAATATATAAGATAATAAGTTCAGCAAAGATATACACTTTTGACCACAATTACATATTTGACAAATATATAAAAGATAAAAGAATTGTAAACATCTTTATGGTACATTTAAAAAGCTAATGTCTTACTCCTAGACAAAAGAACAGATTTATACATGTAGAGATGATGAATATGCCATTAATTCTAGCTACTTGGAAGGCTGAAACATGGAAATTCAATTCCAACTTTTGCCACTTAGCAAGAGTCTATTTCAAACTAAAAGTCAAAAGGGGGTGATGATGTAGTTCAATATTACAAGAACCTCTGCGTTCAATCAGCTGTATGTGTATGTGTATGTGTTTGTGTGTGTGTGTATATGTATGTTTATATATAAAACAAACTTTAGATATATTACATGATTAAGCACAAAAGCAGAGTAAATAATCAAGGCAATATACAATCATATATAAAACAGGGGTAATATTTTTACTTGTAAGTAAAAGCATAGAAAACTTGATTGAATATTGGCATATGGGTCACATGCAGTTTAATTTTACCTAATGTTGTCCTAAAGTGACGTCATGATAATTTCTATTCAATTATTACATATAGATATGAAAACAAAAACAATATCACTAATGTGAGAAAACATAATGAACAACACTGAAGGTCTCTAAAGAATGAGAGTCAAAAAAGACACAAGAATTAGAGAAATGTTACCTACAATATTATGAATAATTGTATTACAATAGAAATCTTTCTTTTAATTTTTGTAGCGATAGATGGATAGAATGCATTTATTTCATCCATTTATTTTTAGGTAGTGCTAAAGATAAAACACAATACCTCACATGTGTGAGGCAAGTCCTCTGCCACTAAACTACAGCCCCAGCCCTAAAAATTCTTCTTTAAACCACATTGATAAGCTATACTTACATTTCCACTAGGCGTAGGTATTGTGAAATACTGCTATTCATTACATGGTGAAAAAACTTTACAGAATATTCAATATAAGCATTCATATAAAGTTCTGATGAGAAAAATTTGAATGAATAAATATTTAAATTATATTAAAGAAACTCTCCTGTAATATTAATACCTTATAATGGTTTGCCTAGAGATATTTGGAAATGAGCAGATTTTCTAGGGAGCCTCCAAATGCAAATAAATGCCAGGTTATGCATATCCTCACAGTCATTGTGGAATAATTTGTAGGGGGGACAAGAGTTTGTTTCCCCGCCTTAGAATGCCCTGCAATTTTCCCTAGGAACTAGTCAAGTAATTAAATACATGTGCAATGTAAAGCTGCTATGGCAGTGCCCTGCTTGAAAAGGCTCTGCACTAGAGTATTATCAGCCTGAAACATAATCTCTGGCACACAACTCCTTGGAATAAAGAAACTCTCTTTTTAGACAAGCACAATGGTTCACTGAGTCTAAATCTGTCCATAAAACAGTAAGTTTATACAATGGACTTTCTTGAGAGCTACACAAAACTCCTAACACTGCACATTGCAACTTAGTATATAACTGATATATAAGCTGCATAATGTTGCTAAGTTTGTAATCTGCCTAGTAATAAAGTGAACAGTGTATACTAGTAATGCCTATGACCTAAATTAACCTGTTGATATAAATAAAGCTTGGCAGTTTGGCCTCTTTGTCACTATGCCACATTTCCTGTCACTTATCTGTGTCTTCTTTTGATTTTCTTTTTTTTAAAAAAAGAGAGAGTGGGGGAGAGAGAGTGAGAGAGAGAGTGAGGGAGAGAGTGAGGGAGAGAGTGGGGGGAGAGAGAGAGAGAGAGACAGAGAGAGAGAGAGAGAGAGAGAGAGAGAGAGAGAGAGAATTTTAATATTTATTTTTTTCAGTGCACACCACATCTTTGTTTGTATGTGTTGCTGAGGATCAAACCCAGGCTGCATGGCTGCCAGGAAACTGAGCTACCACTTGAGCCACATCCCCAGCCCCTCTTCTTTTGATTTTCCTACAATATTTTGTTAATTGAAATGTAGGGAGATCACTGAAGAACAGGAAGGAGCTTAAATAATTGATATGCATGGTAAACAGAGAGTATGAAATGCTCTTTAATGATTGGAACTGAAACAAACCTAGGTTTGAAAAAATATTTTCTGTCAGATTTTAGCTTATTAATTAACATTTTTAAATGTGAATTCCTCTTTAATTTTGGACCTCTTATCTGTATTCTTTGCTTCATTGATTTCTACCCAATTTCATATGTCTACTGTCACTTTTCTCTTCAAATCCCAAGGTTATTTCATTGGAAACCAAGTGGTGACCAAGGATTACATAGAGACATCAATACTTAGAAACCATTTTCATTCTCTACATTGTAATCAGTACTTAGAAAAGTTAAGTTACACCTAAAAAGAAAAAAAATCTTTAACATTTTTTCTACATAAACAAATACCCAAACTTTGTACTAAAAACAAGAAACAAACTTATTAATGCAGAATAGACGCTACCATAAGATACTCTATAAAGTTCAAAAAATAAATATTGTTTTTTAATTAAAAATCCTGAATGAAATTTAGGCTCACCAATAAAGAGTAGGTTTTTACAGATCTCTAACATCACGTCTCCATATAAAGTCTGCTGGGAGGGGTCCAGGAATTTCCATTCCTCTTCTGAAAATTCAATGACGACATCTCTTAATGTCAATGGTTCCTGAAATAAAAATGAAGAAATACATATTATATAAACCATATGATTAATGACATAGTACTTAATTTCATACAAATATTAATGAGAGTTAAAAGAGGTGGCTTTCACATATGGTAGTGATATCAACCATTCAATAAGATACATTTTTTGTGGTGCCTGGGACTGAACCCAAGGCTTTTTGCATGAAAGGCAAGCACTCTACCAACTGAGCTATATCCCCAGCCCCAATAATTCATTTTAAGCAGTAAAATTGGTGGATAATTTTGGTATAATGAAATCCAGCCAGCAGCACATGTAAAGCAAAACACTGAAGCAAAAAAAGTGGGAAAAAATCCAACATAATTCTAAAGGATAAATAATAGTTGCAATTAGCTAATTAATATTCAAAAGAAGAACTACCAAACAAATCAATGATACTTGAGATATGCATAGCAAAACTGTAAGTAATAACTATACTCATATGACAGTGGTCACCTTAGTTTGTAAAAGACATAAGAGATCACTAAAGACACACCAAAACTTTCAATAATCCACATAATTATTTGAATGTTTAACTCCAAAGTTGTCTATCTTCTAATTATTTAAATATACCATAAATCTATACTGTATTTTAAAAATTACTTTTACAACATCACAACTCACTTCTAAAACAAAAGAGTAAAATTTTTAACTATCAAACTATTACAAAACACTTAGGTACTTGGGTCAACTTGAATCACATGGCACAAAGTTATAACAAAAAATAAAAATAAAAAAAAGCAAATTAAGTGAATAGACTATTAATCTCTCAGTTAATAAGGAAACTGACATATCAGGTTTAACATTCCCAGATTAGTAAAACCACTCTCACTGTGAAACTGTATCCTCACTTGGCTCATTTCAAAGTAGAAATTGAAAGAATACTAAGCAGTTAAGAAAAAAAATTCTGAAAAGCTCTTGCACCCTAAATGCCTCTCTGAGTTTGGAAATACTCCTTTTACCAGGGTCTCAGTTATCACTAGTGAACACACACATACATGAAGTTAGCTTAACATTCTGATCTGTGATGTCTCTCTTCTGATTCAGCATTATTATATTTTTAATTTAGATATTTAATCCAGGGGCACTCTACCCCTGAAATGCATTTCAAAAAGTTTTGATTTTTTTTTATTGTGATAAATGGGCTTACAATGTTGCTTAGGGTCTCTGAATTACTGAGTCTTTAATCATATTTACTTTCTTCCTACCTCATTTTTCCACATCACAATGATTACAGGTTTGTGCCACCAGTCCTGACTCTGCAACCACCTTTGATACCAAATGTGCAAACTTGCATAACAACCAATATTTGAACAACTAGTAGTCCAATAATTCAGTTCTGATACCATTCAGTATAGATCCCACAAGTTTGGTGTTCACTACTATCAAATTTTACTAACTGAGGTGACAGTTTTAAGCCCCAGAATAGAACAATATTTATATTTATAATTCATTTTCTATAAATTAAAGGTCTCTACATCAACTCACTCAAGTTACTTATACTGATAAAAACAGAACACACTTATGTATACCAGCTTGTTATAAATTATATAAATCTGGAAACTGATAATTGAAACCTTGCATAGAATCTAAAAAAAATGACAGAGGAAAATGCGATACTATATATGCCATTTAAGGAAATAAGTGGTTGAAGATATTACCTCCAATTTTTATGTTCTGCCATAGAAGAGCCCCTTTCCCACTATGAATTACAAGATCCTCACTATTTTAAATATGCTGATTCAGATACTCCTATTTAAACACTTTTAAAAACATTCAAGTTTGTGTGTGTGTGTGTGTTTGTGTGTGTGTGTGTGTGTGTGTGTGTGTGTGTGTGTGTGTGTTTAATAGGAAATAATTTGGGTAAATCAATTTGGGCTGTTTTGAACATAAAGCTAAATGATTCATTTTTATTTTTTATCATGAGATAATAGTAAAAATGTGCATAACACACAATGTATCTTCAACTTAGTTTATTCTCTTTTTTGGTGTTCATAGTCTACTTATGATTTTTAACCTAGAATAACCTTAGACATAATTTTCATAAAAGAGTTTCTTAATATGAAAGCAAGAGAACAAGATAGGTCTACTGAAAAAATATTTCCTCCACAAAGAGTTTGACTAAACACCTGAAGTTATATTAAAAAACATTTTTTGATTTTTTTTTCAACATGGAAAATTTATTCTCTATATACCCCCACATGAAAGGCTGAAGTGGACAACTCCACACAACACACAAAGAAACCACACAGAGCTAATGTGTTTTCAACTATGAACCAATGGTTCCTAGTTCTGGCTAAAGTGTACAGTCACCTGAAGGGCTCCTTAATTTCCAAAAATAAAAAATAAATCAATATTGCATTAAAACAATGTAATCCATATCCCTGGAGAAAAACCCAGGAATGTGTGTCTTTGAAAGATGTGAAATAAATTACCATGTGCAGTAAAAACAAAAAACTACCACTTTAAATTAACATCTTTTGATGAATGAGTTGCAAAGACATATAAGATATGTGCTCATGACATTGGCCACCTAATTTCTATTTTTTGTTTGTGCAATTTTTTTAGCTATGAAATATACTTGTGATAATCAACTAACAAATAAAAAATGTCATATTTAAATCAAAGTTCTGGAGATTATTTTTGATAAATGCTTGGTGTTATACCATTATGTTTGAGGTGAGTGGGCACATTATGGCAGAAGCCCTTGACAAACAGAAGCACCAGGTGTCAACAATTTCTTTCAAGTACATAGTCTACAATAAACTAAACAATTCCAAATATGTTTTATTTTTGCAAAGTTGTCACTAAATAAAACACCCTTGAAAATAAACCTTAAATATATGAACTATTATTGGGCAATTATTCAAACCAGAGTGCCTGTATTATATTATTGATATCCTTTGCATACACTGATCATTGATATCCATTTTGCCTATTCAACTCAGTTAAAAATTACTGGGAATACACCAGACACAGTTTTAAGTGCCTTGCTTATGAACCACATCATTTTATCAAATAATTTAATTGGAGAAAATTATTAAAAATTGTGTTAAACCATGTATTGTGCTGCATGTCAATAATCCTAGCAATGAATGTGCCTTATGCTTTTGGATTGCAAGTTCAATGACAGAATTCATAACATAGTATGGTGTCATTTCAAAGAAAAAAAATTATATTCACAAAGTGAATATTTTCCAGTGAATAATATATATATATACATATATATATATATATATATATATACATATATAGACACACACACACACACACATATCTCCACTGGTGTGTGTGTGTGTGTGTGTGTGTGTGTGTGTGTGTGTGTGTGTGTGTATTTAGTGATTATTTAGTGATACCTACTTCCATCCACTGTACTGAGGGAAAAAAGTGAATAAAAAATAATGTTTACCAAATAGTTGCTGAATTAAATAAATAAATAAAGTTATGTCCAAGTGTTAGAACATAGATAAATGCTTGAGAATGATAAAATATTAAAATAGAAAGAAAACAAATTTGAGATTTATACCAAATCATACATTTTTACTAGTATTCTGAGAAACATAATTATTTCACAAATATAACTTTTAAATTTTTTATGAAAGTATGATGCACATATAAAACTACATGAAGCATTTATATAAAGATTCAGAAGTTATTCAAAAGTAAACAAATTTTGAATCAGCCTTGCTCAGGACAGTCTAAATCAGTTTTTTCATCTACTATTTCAAAGAGCAAAAAGGTTCTTAATAACTAGCATGGGAATGTTTTACTACATAAATGTAAAATGTACCTTAAAAAAGTAAATATTTTACCAGTTACCCAGATTGAATACCTGTGTATTATATGCCATTTTTATTTTTTCTATGCTTTTACCCATTTCACAACATAGGCCAGCCATCCTCCTTGTATATTTATTTTTTGGTGATGTCATATGTATATGTCTTGAATGTCATAGAAATACATTATACAGTTTAAAAAAGTTGGAATGTTAAAAACTTCACTGCTTTTAAGCACAGAGTATTTACATCATTGCCCCCACCCCCCCAAAAAAAAACAAAAAAAAACCATTTTCTTTAACATGCATCTTTGTTTTTCCCAAAAGGATGATACTGTAATGTATTAAAAATCTATAATTTTATTTTGCCTGGCATAATGCAATATAATTTAAATACAGCTGCTGTAAGAGAGAATAAGCATGTGTGCATCAGTAAAGTGTTTCTTTATATTGATGACTGCTTTTGTATTTTATGGATGCACTACAAATTGTTCATTTCAACATTCAAGAATATTTGAGTTATTTCTTATTTTGGACAATTAGGATGAATGGGGCCATCAATAATTTTAAACAAATAATTATTCCACTCAGCTTATTCTTTCCTAGTATTTCAATGAGAATATATTTTATTTTTACTGGTTGCTAAGAAAATTATAATTTCCATCTTATCATTTCAATTTAATTAGAGCCAATATTATATGAGTTTACTAAATACAAAATAAAAACCTTACCACAGACTGTTTATTTTCTTGTACCCTTTGTGCAAGTACTATAAATGTTTATGTACACATTATACATCTCAAAATACACTGAATAATTTTTGTACAAAATAACCATAGATTATTATAAAACAAAGAGAAACAAGTGTCAACCTTAACATTGCTAATATCTGTTAGCCATGGCGGTTCACACCTATAATTCCAGTGACTTGGGAGCATGAGGCAGGATGATCACAAAGACAAATAGTGCTTCTGCTACTTAGCAAGGCTCTAAACCACTCAGCAAAACACTGTCTCTAATAAACATATAAAAAGGGCATGGGAGCACAGATTTGTCTCAGTGCTTAAGTGTACCTAGGTTCAATCAGTGGTACCACAAAAAGAAGATTTCTAATATATTACAAAATTTAGGCAGTGTGGTAAAATTTTGAAAATAATACAGCACATACAGAATTCAATAGATAATACTGAGAAATTATAAAATGTTATTAGTGACATTTTGGCTGCAATATTAATAGGTATTATTAATAGTTTTTGTTAAATTTTCTTTCCTATGTGCATATATTTCTAAGTATAGATTTTTAATATAATTATTTATAGGTTGAGATACCATTTAAACAACAGAATATACTATTCTTTTATACTGATTGTTTTATGTTTTACAAGACACTTTTTCTCAGCTTTTTAAAGTTTCAGGAAAGTGAATTCAGAAACAGTTTCAAAGTCACTGAACACTACACAATAAGGAGTATAGAGATCCTTTAATACCCCTGGTAAAAACTCTAAGACACATTAGAGAAGAAAAACAGTTCTATGTGACCATTCTGAATTTAAGTCTTCACTCTCAAATTTTTATGTACACAATGACAGCACACTTTAGATAACATTCAGCCAGAAATTCACCACATTAATCAGAAGCCCAAGTGCATATGCTTTGTTGACTTTTCCATTTTATCTAATTTTTTTCCATTTTTAAACACTTCATTTATGGTGACCTTGAAAATATCTACTTTTTTTAGCTCTGTTATAAC
Organism: Ictidomys tridecemlineatus; assembly: GCF_052094955.1. NCBI lineage: Eukaryota > Metazoa > Chordata > Mammalia > Rodentia > Sciuridae > Ictidomys > Ictidomys tridecemlineatus. Next base: position 30,208,326 of record NC_135492.1, read on the forward strand.
TCATTAGGGAAAAAAAACAAAATTAAATAGCAAGAGACACAAGTAAACTACTTGGTATATACCTTACTTTTACCATATTAAAAATGTTGGTTTGAATCTCAAAAATCTACAATTCAGAAACAAACAAACCAAAAAAAAAAAAAAGACCACTAAAGAGACACAAATACATCCACTCAATGAAAGAAGTGAAAGAAACATTAACCAGTAGTAAATTTTCTATTCTCAATTAAGTAGATGACAGAAGCAATAAATAATTCCTCCAATTTTTAAAAATAAAAACATATTTTCAGGAAGTTTGTCAGAATCAGCCCTACACTTTTGAACACTGCAAAAAATAAAATTTATTAAAAAGTATTTCAGAACAAAATATTTTATAAATGAGAAGTTATATAAAAGATAGAGTCACATCTGCAGTAAGCAGCAGGTAAGATATTAAATAAATAAGTAAGTAAGTAAATAAATAAATAAATAAATAAATAAATGAAATACTGAAAAATTTGCCTTACCAAGCTCATTCTGTTTCTGAAAATATGCTAGGCAGCTTTCAATTAAGCTTGCAAATATATATAAACAACCTGGAAAACCAGTATTTATATTTGACACCTACCACTTTAGGAGGATTCACTTTGGTTACATTGTCAATTAAACTTGCAAAAAAATCCATAGATTCCTATTGCAACTAAAGAAAATAATCACAAATATAACAGCTTAAAATAATAAAAACATATTCATTTATAGTTATGGATGTTTTTATTATCAGGACAGAGGATTAATAATAAATATTAGCAAAGACACACTCCTTCAGAAACTCTGGAAGAATATCATTTCAGCTTTAAATGGCTATCGGTATTTTTTCTGTGGTTACAAATGTTTCCCTTCTCCTAGTAGTGATACAGCCTTCAAAAGAATAAAGAGAGACTATACACACACATACACACACACACACACACACACACACACACACAGAGAGAGAGAGAGAGAGAAAGAGAGAGAGAGAGAGAGAGAGAGAGAGAGAGAGAGAGAGAGAGAGAGAGAGAGAGAAAATGGTGCTGTGATAACAAGTTACAACATTGAAGTCTCATAGAATCTGAGAACTACAGCAACATAGAAGTTAGATCCTCCATTGAGCTTATTTTTATTCTTGCACAGAGTATTAGACAGAATCACACAAAAAAAATAAAATTTCATGCACAGTGGATGAAGAAAGAGAGGGGACACTGATCCAGGAGAATGTAGCAAGACAGGTTAATTATGCACAAAAGTGATTATGACAGATAAAATGTGACATCATACACTGTCTCCAGATGCAGAGCAGAAGACAGAGCTGTGTACAGAGTGGAAGTCTTATTTATTTTTTCTTGAAACCCTGAAAACCCTCTTAATTACATGGAGCTTTGGATTATTCCAACTAATACTCTATTTATACTTTCTGCCTGTCCTTGGTCATCTTCTTACAATGAATGTGCATGGTACTTATTTTAATACTGGGAAAAAGAAACTATATCAGTGACTTATATTACTCAATTTTTAAGACCCTTTCCTGTTTATTTTCATGGATTTCTGTATGAGAAGGCCAAGTTTTAATATTGTAGATGAGGAACACTCAGGTATCCAAGCTAAAATATAAAGTGAGAGAAAATACTTGCAAAGTACATATGTAGCAAAAAGTTGATATGACAGAATAAAAGTGGTTTATATTTTTGAGAAAAAGAAGGCATACCAAAAGAGAATGTTATGATTAAACTATTTCTAATTCACTTAATTAAAGAGGAAATATTAAACCATTATGTAAATTTACAAAAAAGAGTATAAATCATGACTATTGAGACAAGTTTACTAAAAAGCAAATTCACTATTGCATATCAATCAGGAAGGAGAACATGAAATAGAAAGGCCAAAAAAATGACTGAAATTATAAGCCTTGTGGAAAATTGATTTGGTACTGCCTACTTAGGTATACCTCAATGAGTCATCAGTTCTACCCTTGGCACCAAATATTCTGAATTTTCCAACTGGTAACTGACACTCCTGTTTTAATCATGAAAATACACTGCTTCTGCCGCCATCTTTCACTGTCCAGTTTCTCTAAGTCAGGGCTCTGGTTACCAAGATTCCCATGAGCCCATGCCCTGTCCCACAACAATGTCAGAGTAAAGCATAAGGAATGTGGCATCCTTGAGAATTAAGGATCTGAATGTGGACACAATGAAAGAAAAAGCAAATTGCAACAAGAAGAAAAAATGGTGAAGGACTAAAAGAATGGATCTAAGGAGGATGAAGAAATTGCTAACTGTGTATTCGATGAGAAAAGAGGTTGATCCCATGGGGAAGAAGACAGGAAATATGTGGCAGCAGGATACATACCCCAGTGGCCTCATATTTGGACATTTCTGAGAAACAGAATGCTGTAATAAAACAAGTATGCCACACACCTGGCTTCCTGCTCTTAGAGCTTTACCAGAAATGTCACTCTCATTTTCTTTCAAGACTTTGAATTTATCCCTCTCCAGGCACTGCTCAACCAACTTAAATCTACTGGTCCTCTACTTCTGAACCTGTTCCGTCTGAGCTCCCTCAGATTGTCTTCAGTAACTCATACCTAATCTTTTTTTTTCTTTTTCCTCAAACCATCCCACAACCCTTATACTCAGGTAACCTCTCATAACTGAACTCTTCATGCTCCATTGCTGATATTTTGAGCTACCCTTCTTTTTTATGACTCCTGGGTCAAGAAAGACCTGGACCCATCCTAGCGCAAATGGCACTAGCAGAACTGAGAAGCTGCTGTGAAATTCCCGAGGACTCCTAGGGTAACTCCGCTGACTGTTAACTATAGATAGAAACAAAGTCAGTTTGACTTGCTTCATCTTAAACACTTAGCAAAGACAGTCAAAGCCAAAACACAGCTATTCCTGGACATTTTAATAATAATAATAGTTAAATGTAACTTCCAAAAAATAAAGAAACTAGAGGCTACAAAAGAGATTCTCAGACAGAAATGCCTGATAACTATCATCTCAGACAGGAATGCCTGATAACTATCAAAAGGAACTGCCAGAGTAGTTTTTAGTTTAACGCATTTATTTCTAACCTACACAGGTTGGCTTAATGTTTGCTAGTATGGTTATCCAGCCCTAAGTAACAGAATTAAAGATTTATTTATTACACACAGGTCATACTAGTAAAAGAATTTTGCAAGATCAGATGATATTAAATTATTAAACTATATCTTAAGGGAAGGACAACTATAACCCTAGAAGTTAAATGTTGTGTTTACATCCCTGACATTTCTGGTAATGTGACAAATATCCTTAAAAATTTACATGCTCAGATAGAAGCCATGTCCTCAGCAACTTTATTATGGAAACAATATCTTAGCTCTTGGTTCTTGGTACTTCCTGGTGGTAAACATTGTTAGTCTTCGTTCCCAAATTAGAGCAGGGAATAAAGCCATATTTAAAGTTAGGTAGTCAGTGTAGTTAGGTAAATCGGGTCTAATATCGAGTGAAATCTAAAATGGAGGCCATGCTGGGAATGACTCCAAGAAAACACAGGACAATTCATGGAATGTTAATGAAGTACCTAAAAAGCCCTAGGCCAAAGTCTACCTGGAAGAAGTATTAATGAATAGCCCCAAACAGATTTGGAGATAGCCCATCCCAGAGAAGTGGTAATTAGGCCCACCTGTGTCCCACCCCTCAGGCCTTCCAACCTACATTCTATTACCAAAACTATAAAAAGGGGAAACAACCACACTTCCATGGATTCCACCTCTTGGGTCCCCTTCTTCCTCTGGGAGAAGTCTTTTCTGCTGTCCTTTAATAAACTTCTAATTTCTACACTGATCTTGCCTCAGCGTGCTTCTTTGGTGTTATTCTTCAAAATCGGGGAAGCAAGGACTCGTCACCGGTCAACAGCGGGTGACACTATTTGGTCCAAAAAAAAAAAATCTTCAGGCATAATTGGTGTAAGATTTTGTTTGCTACACAATGAGATACATATTTTACTCATTTCTTGTACAATTGATGAAATAAATAAATGGTCCCAATTGTTTTTGATTGTTTGTTTGTTTAAAGAATAATACTTTAAAATAACTAGTTGAAACAAAAAAGTTGAAGTTACCACTAGGGGTGCCTGGAGTGTATAGTGAAAGCAAGAGAACACGAAGCTGTTCTGTGTAGCATCATTAATGTTCTATTTCTTAATAGAAATAGTAGTCACATAGTAATGTTCCACTTGTAATAATTCATTGATCGGTAGAGTGTGATGCTGATCAAGTATTTGCATTGTTAAATATAATCAAATTAATTTCATAAAACTTGGTGGGGAAGAGCATAAACGAGACAAAAAAAATTAGAGTACCTGAAATTACACTATTAAATGATTAATTCAAAATAAAAGTAGGAATTCATTCACTAAATATCAGTCTCAATATTTTGAGAAAGGCAATTTTTATATGCAGAGAGTATAGGGAAAATACTAACAAAGGAGTGATACTTGAACATATTAACAGTGAATATAGCATAGAAAGTATCAGTAATTCAAAATGTTGCATTGAGAAAACAACTAAAATTAAAATAGCTCTGGTAAATTTTATAAGGAAAATTTTCATATTTATATATTATATACTTGTAAAATGTATGGTATGTATAATGATGCCTCATTTAATTATGTGGATACATTATAGAAAATGCACCATAAGGTGAATGATGCAGGGTACTTACATAATTCTACATGGTATACACCACTACACACCTAGGTTATAATTTAGCCATTAGAGTACATAAAGTCCATCATAAATGAAAACATTGTGCTACATATGACTATTAAATTTAACATTATAGCAATCAATATAGATATCATAATGAGGTGAGTTATTAGCCCTGTGGAACTAAAGACAGAATACTTAAAAAGACTCTGGCCATTTAGACAATATATAAAACAGAAACAGAACTACCATAAAGGAGAAAAAAAAGATAAACTTTCCAAAAAAATCTGCTTAAATAATGGAGTATCTGCATAAAAAATGCCATTGTATCATTTCCTGGTATTACTTAATAAATCACTCACTGGTAAAATATACTTTAATATAAAAGAAAAGTATGATTTACGCCAAAGTTTTTACAAGAAAGAAATTTATACAGTGTACATAATAGTTGGTGAATGTAATACCAGCTACTTGGAAGAAAAAGAAAGAAATATTGCAAAATTAAGATCAGCTTAAGCATCTTAGTGAGATGCTTACTCAAAATAAACTTTAGAAATGGCTGTGAATGTGTCTGAGTAGTATGACACACCTTTTTTTTTAATCATGAATAATAATAACATTAAGAGACAGATATATGTTTTATTTTTATTTTCAAAGTTAAATGACACCTTTATTTTTTGAGAGAGAGAGAGAGAGAGAGAATTTTTTAATATTTATTTTTCAATTTTTGGAGGACACAACATCTTTATTTTATTTTTTTTTTATGTGGTGCTGAGGATCAACCACAGCACCCTGTGGATGCCAGGTGAGCACGCTATGACTTGAGCCACATCCCCAGCCCCTAAATGATATCTTTATAACAAAACAGTAAAATACTTAAATGCAAATCATATTTACAATATGACACCATAAAGGGTACAAACTGAAGTAAAAAAATTGGGGAAAAAACTAATTGCCTCACATATGACAAAATGTATGCTTCACATATGAAAAAAGAGTAACAGAAGCTAAGGCAAAAGGATCCCAAGCCTTAGCAACACATCCAAGCCCATAAGCAAATTAGAGACCCTGTCTAAAGCTTAAAAAATAAAATAAAACTATTAGGGGATGTTGCACAGTAGTTAAGAATTCCTGATTTTAAAACTGGGCACCAAAATAGAAAATAAAAATAAAAAGAATATCAAACATAGAGACTCCAAAATAGAGAAAGTAAGAGCTATGATTGGTGGCAGATTTTTATACTCCCAGCAGCTCAAGATACTCAGGAAAGAGATTGTGAGTCAAAACCTAGTCTCAGAAGTTTATTAAGGGACTAAGCAATCAAGTGAGAACATGTATCAAAAGAAAATATTTTTAAAAATCTAGGATGTTGTTCAGGGGTTAAATGCCTCTGAATTCAATCCTCAGTGCCAATAAAAGAAAGAAAAGAGACTTCAATAGCCACCTTTTAAAAGGAAAAATAGTGTTCAATAAATATAAAATAGCTCAATAGCTTTAGAAATTTGAAAATGGCAATTAAAATCATATCTGTGGCACAAAAATTAAATAGTATAAGTAAAAACATGGAGCAAGTAAATTCTCAGGAACTAAAAAGAGAGTAAAAATTGTTATTTCTTTTAAAAAGTGGCTATTAAAAATACATGTTTCTTCCCCAGCAGAAGCATATGTTTATTAAAATTACTGCATATCTGAACCATGGTAACATATATGGATATGGCCGTATTGGTCCAAACAGCTGAAATCCAGGACATGGAGAAAAAGCAATGTACATTGAGAAAGATATAACAAGAATAGAGTTAGAAAGGCAAAGGGAATACAGTGAGAAAAACGATTTTCAAAACCCATTTTCATCATAATATATTCAGTTTGAAAAATATGTGAGTCATCACATAATTTTATGTAGATGTCACATACATGTGTTATTTTGCATTCATGCATATATAAAAATATGTAGAGTTTGAGAAAATAAAAATATACAAAAGGACATAAAAGACTTTATCATACACATCATTGTGCACATGATAAAACTGACCATTACCAAGATGCAAAATTTTCCCTAAATCTAAAATATCACTTCATTAAAATATTAGCATATTTTAATTTTAATGAGAGAAGTGACTAGAGAAAAAAATTCTAAAATTCATCCGGAATGTTATATGTTATATATGAAACCAGCAGCCCCCAAATTCTGAATTTAAAGAAGAACTTATTTTACAATAATGAAAAAAAAATTCATAGATGAATGTGTATGTATGTGAAACTTTATGTATACTTAATAGGAATTGAAAGGTCAACATAAATCTAAACACCTCAAAAACAACATCACATGTGAATGGTTGACATGGCCAACCTGAAGAAAGATCAACTTGGGGGAAGAATTCACTGGCATAGTTTGTGTACAATCTGCAAAACACAGGATTACAATAATAGCCCAATAATAAAAGGCATACATTAAGTGAGGGCAATGTTGGGAATATAAATAAGTAGTACCTCCTGATTCACTTTCCATTAATGAATACATTAAATGGAAATATAATATTTCAAGTTCCTCTTAGGCAAAGTAAAAAAATGAGTTGAAAGATTTATATAAACTGTACAACTTGAAAATGTCTACCCTTTGATGATCTTAAAAAGCTAGGGTAGGTTGGGATCTAAGTCCAGCCTTAGGCAATGTGCTATGTAATTGGAACAGAATTACAACCAGCTAGTGAAACCCAAAGAAGAGGAAGATTGGGACCATATATATAAAACCCTACCACTAAACTGTTTTCTGTGCTTCAGATCTTAATTTTGCTTGTGCTGAAGAAGGAACCTCACATTAATACCACTAAGAATACAGAAAAAAATAATAGTTATCTATGTTCTTCCAAGGGCTTCCATGGGCTTAAGACCCTGGGATTGGGACAAGAAGTTAAATCACAAATTACTTGGTTTATGCATTTATGGGTGTTCAGCACACAGAGTTTGAGTCTTCAGCTTGCCCCTCTAAAAATTCCATAACAGCCAATTTTTCTCAGCAGGAAAATTTTTCTTTATTGACTGATGTAATATCTCAACATCTTTCATTCAACAGAAGAACCTAGTTACCTCACATATAAGAAAACACTCTAGAGAAAGAAAAGTAGGAGACTTAGGCAGAGGACTCCAAATAAAAAGCCATTCCATATGCTCAAGTTCTGGGAATGAAGCTTACTGCTCATAGGCAAATCTCCCCTAGATAACAAAATATTTTTTTTACTATTGATTTGCAAGCATCTAAATGGGCTTCTAAAATCCCAAGCAGTAGTTCAGATAAGGGGTTATAAAGCACATATATTTGTTAATTCCCAGAAAAGGTTTCCACACACTCTCTCTGTGGATACTTGACAAACTGGACTCCACAATCTTCTTTGACATATTTGATAAGAAAGTCAAATAGTAGACAATTGTATACTGAACACAGGTGTTAGAGTAGCTTTCATCAGCAGTAACAGTTGCACATGCCTGTAACTCTGGCAGCTTGGAAAGTTGAGGCAGTAGGGCCTCAAGTTCAATGCCCAAACTCAGAAAAAGTGAGGCACTAAGCAATTCAGTTAGATGCTGTCTCTAAATAAAACACAAAATAGGGCTGGGGATGTGCGTCTGAGTTAAATCCCAAGTGCCTACCCCCCAAAAAAGAGAACAGTTTTGTCAATAATCTAATACCAAACAAAGAGTCAAGAAACTATGGATATGGAAAAAAAGAAAACCCTTGCACTCTGTTGGTGAAAATGTAAGTTTAAAAAAGTCACTTGTGAAAATAATGTAAACTCCTTGAACTATTTAAAACAGAAGTAACATATAACATGGTTAAATTAATTCTGTATATAAATTCAAAGAGTTAAAATGAGTAAGTAAAAGAAATGACTGCATGCCCACTATCATGTAGCAGTATTGCCAATAATCAAATAAAAAAAAAAGACTTAAGTAAAGGGTGTCTCAGGAGATTTATTCCAGGTGCAGGGCATCCAACTACTCTCCAGATAATTTCCACACAATATTTCAGAGTGCTTCTCCCTTTCCAGTGTACAGATACGGTCTCAATACCCTATGCAGTAACTATTGCCTGGCTTTCAAGGTGACTTGCATTTTCCCAATAGATTTTTTATTATCTATGTGGAAGCAGAACCTCAGTCTCCTGAACACTGTGAAGAAAGCCTAGAAATGAATCTGAAAGAATGACAAGCTCCAGAAATTAAAACTCGATCAGATAGTGTAAGTCATAGCTTTTGTACTTATCATATGTTGGATTAAACAATTATCATCCAAGAGTACCTGATTGGAAACTGCGTCTCTCCTAGTCTGAATCCACCGAGCCTACTATCTAATAACAGTAGATGCCTTCAACTCCAGGAATCAATGAGGCCAGAATGAGTCAAGATAGGCATGTTCTTGTGTGCATTTACTTCATTTTTTAAAGGTGATTATAATTGAGTACAGACAGCAGCTTTTTTAAAAGGCAAGTTTATCCAAAAGTGATGGAGTCTAGCCTGGCAATAGGATATTTACATTAAGCCTTTTATATAGGATAATATCAATGTATAAATTAAATGCATACATATTGTTAATTACTGAAAACTATATAATGGGCAATATTTTTTTTTAATTAAAGTCTTTTGATCTAATTTCTAAAAAGACAGTTAGAGCTCTCAACTGAGAAGCACTCCCGTAATCTCCAACTACAAATAATATGTAAGGCACAGGTGTAGACTTAACTATTTTAGTATATACTATTAAAAAAAGACATAGTTGAAATTTATTTTAATCACAAAACTGAATATATCTAGAGTATTCTTATTATGAGACAAATATAAAATTAGTAATAAAGAATATATATGTATTTAGAACTCCATCCTCACAACTCCCTCATTTTTAATGCTCTAGCACAACTTAATTCATAATGATCACATTCCATTTTGAGAATATGGCTTCCCTGTCCTTGGTAAGTCAAAGTGCCTGGATGCCTGCATTCCATACAGGAGATATGAGAATACACTTTCTAATATGCTTTTCCACAAAACCAAACAGCAGTAGTGGCACTGCCCTCAGAAAGAGAAGTAAGACCAAAAGAAAAGGCATAAAAGATAATGATTTTTTTTCTATTTGATGCTGGACACAGACTCATTCCCATTCCAGATGTCAGATAGCATAACAAAGAGTTCCAAAAGTTGGATTTCTCATTTTGGTATATCTTTTCACAGCCTTGACTCTAAAACTTAAATATATTAAAGACAAACATCTTATTTTGTAACTTAGCCTTTGACCTAATGCCTACCTAGGCTGTGATATTGTTTCCTCAGTTTGTATGAGGTATTGTAACAGTTTTTGCATCAATCTGATGTATACATGTTTGCATTAGCTAATAGCACCTCAATAATGGTCCAGACTTAACATAGGGAAAAAGGTAAACAGTACCAATAAGGCAACTGCTGTTTTCCACAGAATTTTCTCCAAGTATGTGACAGAATCTTGGTTTCCAATTATAAATGGTGAATTATTCACTCTAAAGCTTATTAGATTTTGATTGGGCTGCTTTATTAATTCAAGCTGGGCTTATCTGGGTTTTTCTGGTAAAAAAAAAATTAGCTAATGGCTGGTGAGCTTCAGGGGGTTAGCTATCATCCTCACAGCAGCACCTTGATTCTCTGCTTTGATAATTCCTCCACTAATGTAGGCTTGTTATTTTGGACACAACAGGATTTGAAAAGTAAAATCAAAAGAAATCAGGATCTTCTGAGTGTAGATACTATACTATTCACTTTCATCTTTACTGGTTCCTATGAGCCACAATAAATAAAAAAATGCAAATAACAGTGGTGGGTGTGTGAACATAATTCAAGTGTCTCAGGAGACTGTGGCAGGAGAATTCTTAAAAACATTCTTTAAACTGAGCCTCAGCAATGTTGAGAAACTAAGAAACTCAGTGAGACCCTGTCTATAATAAAATACAAAATAGGGCTGGGGATGTGGCTCAATAGCCAAGTGTCACTGAAATCAATTCCCAGTACTCCACCCCCCACTCCAATAAAAAAAAGAAAGAAAAAAAAGAAAGAAATATTAGATAAACTTAGGAATAGATTCTGCATTTTAAGAGGTGAAGATGAAAAACACAACACATACTTTAAAAAGGCAGAAAATAAGGAAGAATTGCTTATATTAAGCACTCTATATCATTCAACCCTATTTTATACATGAAGCTTATATAATTATTTGAAGGAAAAAATGTGTTTGTATATCCACAGCTATTAAGCAGACCAGGTAGAATTTAGAATCAACTATGCATGACTCCAAATCCCAAAGATTTCCACTAAACCACATACTACATGCAAATTTGCTTACTCTCTGAGGTTTTGGACAGAGACATACCAAAAAGAGGAGGATCTGTATCCATATTGTGTACATCACCAGTGGGGACAATATACTCAAGAATGTTCTTCTGAGCCTTCTAATAAGATCTTGCAATAAGTTTGAGTAATGGCTGATGTCTCAATTTAAAAAAAAAAAATCAGTAATCAACAATATATTCTTAATTTCTTACCATGTTAGAAATATGAAAATGCTACAATGCATCCCACAGGCATTGCATTAAAATATTCTATGGAAATTTTAGAAAAAGAATACATCATCTGTGTCCCAAAAGTGCTAAAAATAAAAAATTAAAAACCCATTAAAGAGTGTAGAAGAACACAGAACTTTTAAACAAGATACCACAGAATACACTAGAATTCCCTGATGAGATTATTATCTGTGCCTTTCTATATGAGAACATAAAGCTACATGGAACTTGTGTCAATACAAAAGGATTTCAAATAGACATAATTGGGAAATGCATCCCATAATTATGATATATATGCATTGGTAGAGCACTATTTTAAATTTAATTGCAAGAATCATTTTAAATATCATAAGATAAATCTATATATGAGTTAGAGTAAAAAAATAAATATAAATGAATAGAAAACAAATAATAATTTAAATAAAAATCAATTCTAAAAGAAACGTGAGGTACACAAACCCCCCCTCTGTCAAGAGTAATCCGTGGTATACAGATAAAAATTCAGTTCCAGCTATTACCTAAAGAGGCCACATTTATCCTAAAGTTATCTGATTATTAACACTTCTGTTAATAAGTGAGAATGATTTTCAATAATGCAAGTTAACAATATTTCATCTTTATAAAATACAAAAACTAATAAAACATGGTGGCACTTATCTAAAATCCCAGTGTCTCAAGAGGTAGAGGTAGAAAAATAAGAAATTTAAAGATAGCATCAGCAACTTAGTGAGGCTCTAAGGAACTTTTAGGGGTTCTGTCTCTAAATAAATATGTAAAGGTATGAGGATGTGGATTAGTGGTGAAGTGTCTCTGGTTCAATCCAAGGTCAGAAAAAAAAGTGTTGTTTTCTTTTTTTTCTAAAAATGTTCTGCTTCAATTTTTTTCATTAGTTGTTCCTGTTAATGTCTCATAAAATTAAGTAAAAAAGTTCTGTCATTACATATCATATCTTACTGACATTGACATATCCTATTACCTTAATCATTATAATTATTTGAATATTAAGGTAGTATATACACAAATAAGTTTGAACAACACAACAATGGAAGAAAACTAGAAGTCTATAAGTAAACTTCATGACTCTGGTCAATTTAATTTTGATAATTGTGTCAGAAAAATTAAATGGAGAAAAAGTAGTCTCTTCTTTAATGTAGATTGATAAAAATGCATGTTTATGTTTTAAGTAATGTTATTGGATTTTACATGAGATTATGTACAATATTTAACATAAAATATGTTTTACACTAGAATATAAGAATTAAAGCTATTAAAAAATAAGAAGAAAAAAATTACATATTTATAAATCAGATTCAGCTGTGGAATCTTCATTATGCTTCCAAAGTAAAAATAAAAAATAAGAAATTGGATTTGAAAGAACCGCTATACAAAAAATAACATCACCGTGAAAGTGAAGACATAATTATCAAGTTTTTCTTTTTGTTTTCAAAGAACTATCTTTTCCAAGTTTTTAGACTTGGCTAGAGAGCAGTCATTCCTCCTGATTGAGAGGCTGATTGAGCCCAGAGCCCAAATAATTACCTTTTGAGGCTCTCATACTCCAGTGACAAAATGCATCCTTCATAATTACCCAACAATAAGGGAGTAAACCATTGAAAAAAAATGTTATACATTCCAGAGACCCCAAAATTTTTAAGCTGTTAAGTCAATGATAATTCCTAAAATCTAGATGACTTCATAGTACATAGTATATAGTACAGAGTACATAGAAATGCTACCACAGTTCTAATATGTCTTTGTTATACCTTTGAATGAACAACTATGTGTTTATTTTGACATTATTTTTTTATTTCTTTTGCCTATCCAAAGCAATTGTTTTATATAATGTAAACAAAAATTATAAATATTTGCAAAAATACCCTAAAATAAAACAATTTGGAAAAGAAAAAATGTAAATATGCAGAAAATTGAAAATTCCATGCCTTTCTGATACAAAAGTAAAATTGCATTGATGGTTTCTTGGTAAAATAAAGAATTACTAGATGAAGAAGCATTCATTTCTGAAATATACCAAAAGTAACTGGAAATGTATTGAGACTGTCATTCATATAGGAATATTTATTGCTGAACTACACATAAGAACCAATATGTAAAATCAATGCAAGGTAAATAGATAAATGGAAACATGTAAATCCTCACAGTAGACTGTTACTCAGGAATATTATATTTGTGTTGCTACAAATTGAACTCTGGGCCTCACACAGGCTAGGAAAGCACTCTACCTCTGAGTTATTATCCCAGCCATATTGAGCAAGTAGGATTCATGAGAGCACTAAATGTTACAATGAATGTGTACATGGAAACCTTTAGCTAATTGAAAGTAAGCAGAGAAACTGTAATGTGATTTACAATTAATATTATATTTAATTTTTTGCACAAGTAAATTCATGAATCCAAAACACATATAAGTCATTGCCTAGACCTATGTGAAAAAAAAAAAAAAGGAAAAACTGCTAGTGGGCACTAATTTCTTTTCATCTAAATTAGTTTTTGAAACTAAATGCTGGGGATGGTAAACATGTGAATATACTAAATGATAAAGAATTACACCCTAAAAATATTTATAAAGTTAATTTAAAGTTCACATGTGCTTTCTAGGAATAAAAAGATAAATAATTTATGGAATTCATAAAGCAGCCAAAATTAAAGCCTGTAAAATAGGGAAATAAAATGTAACTTATTACTGTTAAAAAAAAGCGCTGAGTTTTCATTATGGGATCCACTTACATTTATGTGAATATACTGTGACTTTTTAAAATTTTCACTGTTACTTTATAATTCGCAGTAACCGTTTTCATTTTGAGGTTTTACTCTGTTTTCTTCTATATGAGCTGTTTTTAATGGACACATTGTGGTAACATATTAATTACTGACAAAATCTTGAAAACAAAAGACAACAAAAATTCAGAAAGCACTTTACCCACCTAAGCTTATTTGAGAGAATCAAATTCAGATGAACAGCAGAGGAAAGAGGCATATCCAAAGTGATATAACAGTATCTATTTTTATTAAATTTTTATTATTATTCCCCATAATTATAGAGTTCTGTATCACCTCAATTACTACTTTCTTCATCTTTCAGGTGTTATCATTACCTTGTTTATACAACTTATGCTGTTATTATTACCTTGTACATACAACTCATGTACACTGAATTTACCCTTGCATTTATGAGTCCATCATAGGAAATTCACAGAGAACACCAGAGGTGGCGCTGTATTGGTATCTAAGTCATTCAACACACATTTCAGAAAAGAAGAGCTAAAAGCAACCAATGATACTGCAACTTCAGAAAACCAGAGAAAGAAGAGCAAGGTAAACCTAAATTAACCACAGGTAGGTAACAGAAAAAGTGTGGAAGAAACCACAATCAGGAAATCCACAGTCTGCAAAATCAAGTTCTTCATGAACATCAGCATCAGTGATTAACTGTCAAAAGGCTAAGAATACAGAGGACAGGGACTGGGGTTGTGGCTTGCCTAGTGCTTGGGAGAAACTGGGTTCAACCCTCACTGCCAAATAAAAAGAAAAAAAGAAAAAGTGTAAAATATATAATAATATTAAAGAAAAAAACAACAAGGACTGAAAACCTACTAACAGAATTAAAAGTGTCATCATCAACAATGCATTGGGACTTCAAGATTATTTTAAATGTGCTTGACACAAATTAGACAACTTGCAGAAACTGGACCATTTCTTTGAGAGAGACAATCTCCTACAACTTACACACAAGGGGAAATACACAAAATAGATGAGCCCATGGCTGCTGAGAAAAACAGACTCAGTAACTAATTACTTCCCCAAAAGGCAAGGCAAGGCTCTTTCACCAATTTTCTACTTTTTTTCCAGAACATAGAAGCTGAGTTAACAACTCCTAGGTCTTTCTGAGGTATAAGTTATCATATTATCCAAATTAAATAAAGAAAGAAAAATATTAAAAGGAAGACTATGAATGATGCTCATAATCATAAATGCAAAATTTAATCATAAATGCAAAAAAAATGTAAAATTAAGTCATCACACTCCAGGTGTCTATGCAAATGATGTGAAAATTATGGGCACAGGAACCCTCACTGCAGTGACTACAGAAGCCATATTTAGAACTGCCCAAAACTAGATGCAAGGAAGATGCACCTTTCAATACTCAGTGGACAAGCTGAAGTTTAACCACACCAAAGTGCATCACCCAAAAAATGAGCTCTGCAGCCTGAAAAGATACAGCACTCTTAAACGCAGACTGGTAAGTGAGAGAAGCCAGTTTGAAATGGCCAAGTGGAGTAAGATTCCAAGTCAAAAACATTCTGGAAAAGACAATATTATAGATGCACTAGCAGAACTGATTGGTGACAGGGACTTAGGGAGCAGAGAGGGAGGAAGGAATGAGGAGGAGTGATGAACAGGTGGAACACTGAATTCCCAGAGCAGTGAAACTCTTCTGTATGACATTATCTTGTATACGACGTGAAACACACAATCACATCACACAGACGAGGAGCCCTAAGGTAAATGATGAACTTTGGCTTATCCTAACATGTTGCTTCATCCATTCTCTTTATCAAATGTTCAACGCTGGTTTAATAACTAACAAACACCCTACACCAATGCAATATGTTGAAAACAGTGGAGACTATCAGCTGGAGAGAAGGGGTATTTGATACTATGTGTAATGGCACATTTAATTGTCATCTTGATTGGATTAAAACATGCCGATGATTAATGAGCTTGAGGGTATGTCTACAAATGATTGGCATATGGGACAGTGAGCCAAACTGGAGAACCTCCTTAAGCTAGGCAGCACCATCCAATAGAACGGTGTCTTGGGTGGGACAAAATTCTTCACTCTCCCAAAGTGGACTCTGCCAGTGATTCTCTAGTGAGATTCCAGAATCTTTGGTCTGGACTAAGGCAGCACAATTGAACCCCCTTGTTCTGAGGCTTCAGCCTCTGGGACTCTGCAGCTACTACTTCTCAAGCTCTCCAGCCTGCAGATGGCCACTGTGGACATCCACCTTCGGGTCAAGTAGGCCAATCTAATGAATCCCCTTTGATAATCATACTTCCTCTTGATACTGTTCCTCTAGAGAACACTGACTAATGAACTATGTAAGCCTAAAATTGCTCATAAAAACAAAGTTTATCTAATAAAGAAGTAAATAAACTACCAAGCCATGAAGTTTAAAAAATGTATATAAAAGAAACAATATTATATGCTAAATACCTTTTTCATCATAATGCAAAAAATAAAGCAAAGAGGAAGAGTCATAGTTACAAATTTCAAAAGTATGAACAAAAGCAAGAAAACTGATTTTCAATACTATCTTCCTCTGGAAAGAAATTGGATGATAAGTCTTTAAAACTCATTCCAACTGCTAGTGTAGTGGTGTGCACCTGTAATTTTAGCCACTAGGGAGGTCAAGGCAGGGAAATGGCAAAAGTTTGAAGCCTGTCTCAGCAACATAGTAAGACACTCAAAAATTTAGTGAGATTGGTCTTCACCAAAAATAAAAAGGGGGCCTGGGACTGTAGCTGACTGGCAGAACAGTTGCTAACATGTGTGAGGCACTGGGTATGATCCTCAGCACAGAAAAATAAATAAAATAAAGGTATTCTATCCATCTACAACTATACAAAATATTGAAAAAAAGAAAAAGAAAAAATAAATAAGAAGAAGAGCTGAGGATGTGCTCAGCGGTCAAGTGCCTGTAGGTTAATTCCACAGTAAAACACTTGCCCACCTCCAGAAAGTTGCTCACAAATTGAAATTTATTTCTGGAAGATAACTAAGCATGAGCATGTCCATGGCATAAATTCCCAGCACTCAATAAGTAAGCAAATAAATAAACAATAGTCTACAATACTAATTCTCTTAGGCTGGAGAGTAGCTTTGTAAAATACATGTAATGAGAGATAAAAATGATTATGATACAAAAGGCACACAATTAGAGGCATAAAAACACAACAAATCGGTGGAAAGACACTACACTTTCTCACAAAAAAGACTGAATGTTTCCATGATCTAAACTCTCTGAAAAAACACTGAGCATTTCAGTAAATTCTGTGAAATTTAGGGTACGGTTTACTGTATTTTGGAGGTGAACTTTAAGAAAAACTATATCTAAAATTGGAAATAGTAGGGTTGGGATTCTGGCTCAGCAGTAGAGTGCTTGCCTAGCACATGAGAGGCCCTAGGTTTGATCCTCAGCACCACATATAAATAAATAAATAGGTATTGTGTCCAACTACAGCAACAAGAAAAATACTTTTCAAAAAACTGGAAATAGTAAACTGTATCTAAGACCAGCCAAAATGTTGTACATGACAGAGAGAATAGAGAGAGCATTTATGTTACTCCCAAGTTTCATAAGCTAAAAGGCTAGCTCCCAAAGGGGTGGCCCTATGAGGAGGCAGTTGGGAGGAAACAGGAATTAGGTGACATGATGAGGGGATCAACACCCTTATTTAGACACATGGGTCTCTCCTTTGCAGAAAACAGGTGTCATTTACTCCTTCACTGATATTCAGTGATTAAATGATTACAGTTGGGTATTCAAGGTATTGCCAAAATTGTCCTTAAAATTTACAATGAAGACGGGTGTGATGGTGCACACCTGTAACCCCAGCAGTTCAGGAGTCTGGGGCCCTAGGTGATATAGCAAGACTCTGTCTCAAAACAAAGAATCAAAAAGGGGCTGGTGGTTAAGCACCTCTGGGTTTCATTCCTGATAACAAAAAAACCACACAGTTAACCTGAACCTGCCAAGTCCAGACAACAACAGTGAAAAACTGTCATCCTTTGTCAAAATCATCACCTTGTGAAGGACAGATACTAGTTTTCATGACATCACATTCATAAATTTATCCACCACTATTTTTGGTAGAATTGGACTCAAATTCTGCAGCAATAATGCAAGACAGAGTTTCTCTGTATCTTACGTGGTATTTTGAAATCTAGGGTGGGATTTCAAATTGAAACCACTGAAAAGACAAATCTGAATCTTACAAACTTTCTATACATACTCAGGGGTAGCAAAAGGTAATTAGATAATTAGATGTTTTCTTTTTCTTTTTTTCTTTTTTCTTTGATGCCCCCAAGATTAAACCCAGAGATATTTTACTACTGAGCCACATCCCCAGTCATTTTTATATTTTATTTTGAGACGCTGTCTCACCAGGTTGCATAAGGCCCGGCTAAGTTGCTAAGGCTGTCCTCAAATTTGCAACACTCCTGTCTCAGCCTCTGGAGCAGGAAGGATCACAGGTGT
Organism: Ictidomys tridecemlineatus; assembly: GCF_052094955.1. Classification (NCBI taxonomy): domain Eukaryota; kingdom Metazoa; phylum Chordata; class Mammalia; order Rodentia; family Sciuridae; genus Ictidomys; species Ictidomys tridecemlineatus. Next base: position 30,226,888 of record NC_135492.1, read on the forward strand.
GCACCACTGTATCTGGCTGGCTGTAAGTTGGGATTTTTAACAACAACAACAAAAAGGTGGACTTTAATCCACCTCTCTCTTGCCTCTTTAATAATAGTCCATCCCATTTGGCTCTGAATAAATAAACCTGGGCCTCAGATAAGTGAGCACATCATTTCAAAGTGATACACAGAAAGCTTTGGTGCTGAGGGAGCACAGATGTGTCAGGCTCAAGGGGCAGGAAAGGTCCCTGACTGCAGGACCTGCTTCCTCCTGGTCTTCCTCATGGAAAGCATTCAGGATCACACTCCCAGGCACCTGGACCATGACTCCAGTCTATAAGGCTTTTCAGGTTTGCACAGCTCTGCACTGGGGTGGGTGGTCCTTATGCTCTGGGAGAGGTTTTTCTCCTTCACACCATGAGAGACTAAAAGGGCAGGAGTCACTGCTCACCTGGCCCCTCAGCACCAGCATCCACAGGCTGACTGTCCACCTGTCTCCAGGGAATGGTAACAGAGCTTGGGGAAAACAAGGTCCCAAGGAAGTAGCTGTTTAGATGAGGCCTTTTCCAGAAGATTCCTCAGCCCAGGGCCCCCAGCAGCTTCCCTGAGAGGCTGCACCCCACACCTCAGGCTGCCCTCTAGAAGGAGCTGACCCAGGGCCTGAAATTCTGTTCACCCTGCAAGGCTCAGGGCAGCTGTGGGCACTCTGTGGCAGCTCCAGGAGAGGAAGTGGCTGAGGAAATGGGACTCTGGGAGGTGTCCAAAGGGAACCTCTGCCCAAGAAATCTGACATGGTGTCTACACCTAAGGAACATAAAAGGAGAAGCACAAGACTTTTACAGCTGTGAACTCAAGTTCTCTATACAGTTGCGTCTACATCAAAGAACCTTCAGAGTACTTGACTTTGGCTAACTAGACCACCATGAGGGTGGAAAGGCAGGGTTCTGCATGGAGATCAAACATTATCTTGGGCTATTTTAAGCCTTTTAAGAGCCAATCATCTTAATTTCTGTATCAGACCACAATCTCAAAACTTCTCAGAATATATCACTGACCTTACCAGACGTCTCCAAAATCTACCAAAGCTCAGAGTGCAGTAACAGACATACTGAAGAAATTTTTTTAAATTTTTTTTGTACCCCACTAATCTAATGTTCCTACCAATGCAATTGGTTAATGCAGTGATACACAGTTTCTTTTATAAAAGTTCATGGAGGACAGGCACAGTGGCCCACAACTGTAATCCCAGCAGCTTGAGAGGCTAAGATAAGAGGATTGCTAAATTCAAAGTCAGACTCAGCAACTTAGTGAGACCATCAGGAACTTAGTGACATCATGTCTGAAAATACAATATAAAAAGAGCTGAGAATGTGGCTCCGGGTTTAAGTTCCCCTGGGTTCAATCCCTGGTATATTACAAAGGAAAAAAAAAGAAAGAAAAAAGAATGAAAGAAAGAAAGAAAATAAAGAAGAAAGAAAGAAAGAAAGAAAGAAAGAAAGAAAGAAAAAAAAAAGAAAGAAAGAAAGGATGGATGTAATCTCGTCCAAGCAGGGTCACACACATCATTCATGGTAACTTGAATCCATGTTCCTTAGTATGATAATTAATATCTGGGTTAAAATGAACTATTTTCTGTAGCTAGGGTTGTCGATGCCTTTAATCCCAACAGATTGGGAAGCTGAGGCAGGAGGATCACAACTTTCAGGCTAGGCACCATAGCCAGATTCCTTCTGAAAATCATACTGACTGAAAAAAGCTGGGAAGGAAGGACAGTAAAGGAATCAGACATTATTATAGTGGCAATACCTTTTTTCACAGAAAATTTTAAATGGGTTTCTCCAGAAATCTTCATCATGGTTAATTTTAGGACTGTCAAAAAAAGAGTGTCCACAAAAAAGTGAAGATAAACTTCCTATTTTTGTGTTGCCTGGGCTTCACAGACAAGTCACCAACTGGGCTCCATGGTAACAGCTGGTGGGGGAGGAAAGAAAGGGGAGAAGAAGCTCTCCCCTCCTCAGGTGCTGTCCTTGAAGGGTTAACTTGGGCAGAACAGAGAAAGAAAAACCTGTTTTTATGTGTGTGATGTGACAACTTGACTGGTGACTCCGCTTTGTGAACTCAGCCATGACACTCAAAAAGCTCATGACTGAGGCCGTTTGTATTCTTTTGTTCATGAAAATTCCCCCAAGAACACAGAATGATCTATGGGACCAACTGGAGACTAATTGACCACTACTTTCAGGATTGCTTACATTGCCTGAACCCCCAATCTTCCCTTTTGTGGTTTTTGTGCTTAAATATGGAGCCAATTGAAGGCAGGGGCACCACTCTGACCATCTCATTCTTTCGAGAGCAGAGTGTCTGCCACTGGCCAGCAATAAAGGCTTAACTGGAATGAGACTGTGTGGTCTGAGAGTTTTTTGGGGGGTCCCGGTATTACAATGTGAACTTCTGAGCCCCTCCCCTTACATGCTGGGTATAAAATTTTGAAACCACCTGAACTTGGGGTTCAGGAGATGGATGGATTGAATACAGCAAAAGCATTGCCCTCTGATACTTGCTGCAGCTCTCTTCAGTGCCATGTCTCCTTTGTCCCTACATTATTATTACCCTGTGTGCTTACCGAACTATAGGACTGGTGTGACTCTACATCATGGACTATCAGAAAAGGGAGCAGTTATACTCTAATGATGTAGCCCAGAATTCTATATCCCTGGGATCTATAAACAACCTCCTTTTCTTATTCCCTTTAAAGCAGTTATTTTGACCAAACACAAGGAAGTGTTAAGTGAGCATTCTTTCCCCTCAAGGATAATATTCACAAATAGAAAACAAATGCTTTCAAAAGTGTTCTTCTTGCCAGGGACATTGGCACAGGGCTGTAATCTCAGATACGTGGGAGGCTGAAGCAGGAGAGTCACAAGTTGGAGGCCAGCCTAGATTCCAAAACACGGGGAAGGAAAGAAGGGAGGAAGGGAGGGAGGAAGAGAGGGAGGAAGAGAGGAACGGAGGGAGGAAGGGAGGAGGGAAGGGAGGAGGGAAGGGAAGGGAAAGGGAGGGGGGAAGGGAGATTGATTGATTCTTTCCAATATTTCACTAAGCGATAATGACATTTACCAGAAGGTGTCCATTTGAAACGAGTGGGAAGAAGAATGTCTGACCAAGCTGTGAGGTGGAGGGAAGGTGGCATTTTAGAAGGCAAGAGGCACCTGCAATTTGGAGGACCTCCACTGGGTTGAGCTCCACTGGGAGAAGGAAGGTGCATTTGTGGCCCTGCTTCCTACATGTTGGGAAAAGTAAGTGCGGGCCACCGGTAGGGAGCAAAGGGGACACCAGGGACCTGAGCCATCCTTCAAAACCCAGGGAACCAGGGGACGGAGCCAAGGGCCACCCGACAGCGGGGACTCCGGGGCACTCGGCAGCTCACGCGCGCCGCCCCGAGGCAGGTGCTGACCGCCAACCTTCAGCGAACTCACCATTTTTGGCTTCTCTGGTGACCTGGCGTCCTCTGGAGGAACCTCTGGGCACCCAAGATCTCCGGAAACACGGGCAGCACAGAGTCACCTGGGTCCCAGGAGCAGAGAACAGGGGGCATGGAGCAGGAGTGGCCCAGTCGGTGAGGAAGAAAGGCCTCGAGGTTGCGGAAGCCCGCTTTTCCCCTGCCTCTGCGCACTGATTGGACAGCTCCTCCCCAACAACCCGGATGTACGGCCTCCAAGCCCGCCTCTGGATCGTGACTAACAGCTAACATCATCCAATCACTGGCTGAAATTAGGTAGAGTGACAGATTCTTGGCCCCAGCCCCTTTCAGGAGGAGCTTCCCCGCTGTGCTGAGAACAAATCCAGGTGGGAAGCTTTGGCTTAGCCTCTGTGACAGAGGTGACGCCTGGCGCTGAGCTGGGCTTCAGCCATAGAGTGATTTCCGAGCATGGCGAGGCCCTGAGTTTAACCTCAACACAAAAGCAAAGCAGAGCTTCTCCAGGAGGATGAAGCTGGAGGAGCCTAAGGTCAGGTCAGCATCTGCAAACAGTGAGATCCTGTCTTCAAATAAAATGAAAAGGTGGGGATGGAGCTCAGAGGACGGGGTCAAGCTCCATTGGGTTCATTCCCCAGTACCTTAAAAAAGAAAGAACGATATTCTATTATATATTATATATATAATATATATAATTAATATATATTTTGTATATATAAAATATATATTATATATATTTTTTATAAAATATATAGTACATATTATATATTTTATATATAAAATATGTATTTTATATAATATTCTATATATAAAACAGGTATTTTGTATAATATATTTATATTTTATATATATATAAAATATATATTTTATATATAATATATATTATATATATAATATATCTATAAAATATATATATATATATTTTCCCCCAGCTGATGCGCAACCTCAAGTGACTTAGAAAGACACGGGTCTCAAAAATTTAAAACACTATTTAAAGATACCATATATATGACCCATATATAATATCTAAAAATGAAAACTATTTAGTAATTCTTCTCACCTCCTGGCCTCTGTTGCTTTGAGGATGCTCCTGATCTATGAAAGGAAGCAGTTGGGGTTTGCTCTAATGCTCAAGGTTCCATTTCCAGCAGAAAAGGTGGGGGAGGAAGTAGGGCGATCCTCTAGGGCAGCAATGTGCCATGGAAATAAAATGGGTGCTTTGGGCTTAGTGTAGATGTTCTACTTCGACTGTTAGGAAGCCTTCTGCAGAGATGTGACTCTGATGACCCCACAGGTCTGGTCAGGTGTTCACCCAAAACCAAACAGAAAAGGTTATAATGCAAAGCAGGAAAGAAACTTTGACCAGTGCAGCTACACCAGGAAGACAAGGAAACCCTGACCTTACCCTGTCTTCAGATGCTGAGAAGGAATTTGAGATTTTATAGAAAGGGTAATCATAGGCATGCATGGATAGAGGAACTTGTATCTAGGATTCAGTATTATCTGTAGGATTTAAGTTTCAGGCATCTGTGGTCTTATAACTTGTCTGTGAGCTCACACTCACTTGCCCCCTTGACACATGTCACTCTATTGCAAAGACTGACCTCACTTTGTCAGTAAAAAGACCCCCTCCAGTGTATTCTTTCCATGTCAAGGTCTTCAAGAAAAGCCACAAGCCCTAGGAAGCAACATACCCCCAGGAGCTGACCCAGCACTCTCAGCATCCTGGGTTTAAACTGATAGTCAAATCAGAAAGAAACCAAAACCCTTCTCAGCTGGGCCCATTAACCCTGCATATAAACCATAAAAAATTGCCACTTGAGGCCAATACTACCTGTCATGTCTATCCCCCTCTTGGAAATTAAGTACAACTTTATTCTCTACTCTTAAGTTGGGCTTTGTAAAGTCTATCACATCCTGCTTACTAGCCCAAGTTCATTCTACCTAACAATATTGCCCAAGGCCAAGGGGGGGCTATTGTGTAAAATGTCATATTCCCACAGGTGTGGAAAAGTGGACACATAGCTGCCCAGGGCTGAGAATTGAATTCCAGGTGCCTTTATTGTCCCCCATGGTAGAGATTGAATCGAGGGCAGGGGGACTGTGCCACTGAGCATCCCTTTTATTTTGGTTCAAAGAAGGTGGGTGTGAGCATAACTGTAATGGGCCTGAGAGAATAACTTCAGATGGTGACTCCAACCTACTATCAATACAATGAAGAAGTTGACAAATCAGAGGGTGAGGCCAAGCATGGTTGTTCATGTTTGTAATCCCAGAGGCTCAGGAGGCTGAGACAGGAGGATTGCTAGTTTGAATCTAGCCATCAGCAAAAATGAGGTGCTAAGCAACTCAATGAGAGCCTGACTCTAAATCAAATACCAAACATGGCTGAGTATGAGAATATAGTATTTTGCTTTAAATGTACAATTGAGACATAAGAAAGGCAGCCTGAGGGCAAGTAGAGCAAAATGGAGAGTCATGTGTACAGCCCCAGACTGTCCATGTGGCAGATCCCAAGTCCATGCACCTGAACCACCCTGGACCCACACAGCAGGTAGGGGAGGGGTCACCCTGACCAAGAGAGAAAGAAACAGTGTTGATTTACGTAAAGTCAAAAGTGACTAGGTCCAACATGCACTCAATCCAAGAAGACTTTCCTGGCACAAAAGGACAAAGAGAGTTGGGGACAACTAAGGGTGTATTGCTTTATATGAAAATATGTGGGGGTTTTGATACCAGGGATTTAACTGAGCGCTCCCTAACCACTGAGCCAAACTTCCAGATCTTTTTGACTTTGACACAGGGTCTGGCTAAGTGGCTTAGGGCCTCCCTAAGCTGCAGAGGCTGGCTTCCAGCTTGCAGTTTTCCTGCATTAACCTCCAATCCACTGGGAATTCAGGCATGGGCCACTCTGCCCTGCAGCATGCTTCTTTAAACAGCCCAGGGGGACACAGGGAAACCCAGGTGAAGATATGGTAGTTGGTGCACCCCATAGTACTCTGCCAAAGAGGAACTAGGATGGGAAGTGGGGACCCTTGTGAACTAGAGGATAGAATGCTTACTGCAACTTGCCTACTCGCCCAGATGTTCCATCCTGTCACACTGTCAGCAAAAGCTGTGCTTTTTCTGTACCTGTTTCTCTTAGTCTTTTAGGGGACACAGGCAAGAATGGCGGGAATAGACGGTTAAGAGAATAATCCTGTAAAATGGGCTCGCTGTGCTGACCTGCAAATGAATGATTTCCAAAAAGCAATTTACCTGCAACTCTGCCTGGCCCAAGTGGAAAGGAGATATCACATTCCTCAGCCAACTGCCTGTGATCTGCATGAGAAATGCAGGCAGGAAACCCCCGTAAGAGGAACCCAAGTGACCATGCGGGGACAGACTTTGTGACTCTTTCCACAGACCAGATTTTGGAAGAAAGGATAATTCTTTGGATAAGAATCTAATTAGAATGGCTCAGCATGGGCCAAGGTGACATAGAGTTGCCATGACCCTCGAGACTTGAAAGTATGATGTCACCCTGCTGTCAAAAGTCCAAAAGTGAACCTGGGCAGGACTCTCTGGAAACTTCTTACAGACTCCAATAAAACTAGAGTGCAGAAGAGGCACAGGGTCTCTCTGCTGTCTGAGAGGACCCTCTCTCGCCCTTGAGAATGTCCCCTTTCTCTTCAAGAAGTTCATGCCTGTTACAGGGCAACATGTCTGAAAACATTCTGATGTGATTGCAAAAATCAAGGGTTCAAGGAGGTCTTGTCACTGCCTCAGTTTCTCAGGAGGTCCCAGCTCTATAATGAGTTCATTCTCTCTAAAATAAAAAAAAATCAGAAACCTTCATTAACAAACAGCAAAACAAAACAAACAACAACAACAAAAATAGATCAGTAACCTGATAGACCAGCCTCTGCAATTTAGCTTCACTCTGTCTTAAAATAAAACTTGCAATAGAGATGAAGTTCAGGGCATGTAGTTCAGAGGGCTGAGCATGACGGGGCACACTTCAAGTCACAGCAGCTTGTGAGGCTGAGGCAGGAGGAACGTGAGTTCAAAGCCAGCCTCAGCCATGGTAAGGTCCTAAGCAATTTGGCGAGACCCTTTCTCTAAATAAAATACAAAATAGGGCTGGGGATTGGGCTCAGTAGTTGAGTGCCCCTGCATGCAATCCCCAGTCCCCACCCTTCCTCCAAAAAGACATAAGAAAATAGAATGTAAAAGGGCAGATATAAAACTAACGACATTAACAGTGACATTATATGAGAATTGACTGAGTGATCCTATCCAAAGGTAGAGGTAATCAGAAAAATAAATAAATAAAAACAATGTCCAACTCTACGCACCTGAGACCCAGATCAGGAAATGTAATGAGCAAACTAGTCCCATCTTTGCCCCAGATCTCCCTCCTGGCTTCCTGATACCTTTTCCTTTGTGTTCTATGATGTCTCCTCTGACCTTAAGGGTTCACAGAAAGAGAGAACAAGAAAGAATGAGAGAGATAGTTTCAGGGATTGATGTAGTGATCGGTCAGAGCCTCTTGCTTCAGGACTGGAAACCGGGGGCGTCATTCAGAGTGGCTCCCCACATATTTCCTCTTCCTTAATATTTGAAGGCGATTGGGAAACTGTATCTTTCAGTCCCTGGATTCTTGGTCCGAGGTCATCATGATCTACTATTGAAACACAGAAGGCATTAGTAGAAAACATACTATCTCTAGGACATAACCAACTTGGAAGATCCAGGTTGTTGTTGTTGTTGTTGTTGTTGTTGTTGTTGTTATTATTCTGCCAAACACTCACCAGAAGATTCTTCATCTTTTCTCGATTTTATTGGGAAGCCTTGCACTTAGCAATGGTAACATAGACATTGTCATTTGACATGACGCTTCAGGCTCTCCACAAACCACGGAGAGTCAGACCCCATCATTCCTCCTCCAATTAAAAAAATCCTGCAGGAGAAGGGTGGAGTGTGTGGGAAGGGCGCCCTCTGCCGGGCTCTTGCAGGAACACGCGGCTGTAGAGTTCTTAGGGTCCCTTTTAGCCTCAGATTGTGTCACCTGAGCAGCAAGTGGAGACACACTCTAAGATCCCCCAGATTTCAGAGATGGGGGTATTTGCACAGGACATATCAATAACCTTTGGAAAACATTCATTAGTAAAATCATGTTATATTGATGTATGCATAGATTTTGGAATGCTTCAGTCTAGAGACTGTTTTCACATTCTTTATGGTGTTTGAAGAGAAAATTCTTATCAATTTGATGAGGTACTCTTTATCAAATTTTCTGTTCTTGCTGGTGTAGTGGTTCATGCCTGTCATCCCAGCAGCTCAGGAGGCTGGCACAGGAGGACAGCGAGTTTCAAACCAGCCTTGGCAACTTAGTGAGGCCTGAAGCAACTCAGTGAGATCTTGTCTCTAAATAAAATATAAAGAAGGGCATGTGGATCAGTGGTTAAGTGCCCATAGGTTCAATCCTCCATACCGAGAAAATAAAATAAAAAATAAAAAATTTTTAAAAGTGGTTTCTGATTGAATCTTCAGTATGATTCTAAGACATCTTTCCTCTCTCAAGATCCCCAAAATTCCCTCTTGTTTTTTTGTCCTGATAATTTGAGTAATTTTAGTATTTGCATTTCTCTGTGTTCAATGACACTAGAGTATATTTGGACACATTATACATACATAAAGTGTAACTTATTCTGATTAGGATCCTAGTCTTTTAGTTGTACATGATGTGGAGTTACCCTGGTCTATAGTTATATATGAACATAAAAATGTGTTCCATTCAGTTTACTCTCTTTCCTATCCCATTCCCCTCCCTTTCCAAAATTTTCCTTTACCTAATCCAATAGGCTTTTATTTTTTCCCTCCTCAATCTCCGTGTGTGTGTATGTGTGTGGGGGACAACTAGGCTGATTGCATAGTTGAGCTATTGTGAATTGAGTTGCTAGAAATATTTTTGTGGCTGAGTCACTGTAGTGTGCTGATCTTAAATCCTTTGAATATAAATCGAGAAGTGGCATAGCTGGGTCAAATGGTGCTTCCATTTCAAGTTTTCTAAGGAATCTCCATACTGCTTTCCAGAGTGGTTGTACCAATCTGCAGTCCCACCAACAATGGGTGAGTCCCGGGTTTCTTTTCTCGTGACTAAAAGGCTCAGGGGTCACTTTAGGTAAACTGGGCTAACTGGGCTGCATGAAATAACCACACAAGAGACACAGATACCTTTTTCTTTGGGGTTGCTGTGACAGCACCTCTGACCTTAAAGGACCGCAGAAAGAGAGAGAGAGAGAGCATGCGCTGACCCCTTTTATTGAGGAGAAGCTATTCAAATGAGGCAAGGGGTCAGGTTTCAGGGGGCTGAGTCTATCTTCATGATGTCCACTGTCAGCAGATTGACTGACACCTGGGTAGGCCACACCCAAGGGCACAGTAAGAGGAGGGGACACACACAAGGCACTTCCATGGAAGATTCTATCCTAAACAGGGCAAAGGGTTATATTACAAATGAACAGGTGAGCATAGCTTCACCTATGGGGCTGTAGCAAGACACACCCATTTCTGTGACTGAGCGCCTCAGCACCCAGCTGGGGAGTATAACTCAGTCACCCATAAGGTTGGCCTCCCACATATTCCCCCTTTCTTAATATAAAAAAAAGGAATGTAACTGGGAAATTTTCTTTCAGTCACTTGGCTCTTGGCCCAAGGTCATCACAATCTGCTATTGAAACACAAAAAGAGTTAGTAGAGAACATATTATCTTCATAACAGTCAACATAATAATCTGGATTATTATTACCTTGCCAAACACTCATCAGAAGATTTTTAATCTTTTCCCAATTTTATTGGGACACATTGTTTTTGGCCATAATAACACACATTTTCATTGCCATGGCATTTAGGCCTCTCCATAAACCATAGGGCAAAGGGCTCACTCACATTATTCATTACATTGTCTTTTAGAACATCATTACTTAGTTCTCATCCTTCCATTAGCACTTATCTGACCATGAAAGAAGTTGGATGCAATTTAAGTCAAACATTAAGAAAATCCATACATTGTAAGTTTTAAGACATAGCCACAAAGGCCAAAATTGAATAAGCAAGAAATAATATTTAAAGTAGTTACTTTAGGGATTATGAGACCAGCAGTTTGGCTAGGTCTGGTTAATAAACATACACCTTTTTCAAAGCCTGAATATTAACTTCAGCATATTATACTTCTGAAATATTAGCTGGCAATATTTAATGAGGCAGTAAGTTGTATTCTTTTAGGCTACAGGATATTTATTATTTTTTCTCTTCACTCTCATATATAAGGAGTTAATTAGGTCTGTCAGTAATAAAATACCCTTGGAAATTTTTATTTTAATAATCTTTCCAACAACTGTCCATAAAGGTAAATGTAGTCTTGGTCACTAAAGTCCAGCAAAATTGGCTGGCTTGAGTTTTTTATCTGCTGTCTAGCATAAGTTTCTGTCACTGGTGTGCTCAGTTTGTTGCTCTGCTATTTGGCTACCTCAGTCCCAAGAACTGGTGATAACTGGCTGGTGACAAACCTCAAGTCAATGTCCAGTAGCTCAGTTTCGTTTTGCAATGTACACAACTATTATAGGGTTTGAGTGGGGCGTGCCTGTCAATCTACATAAGCAAGATGATATCCATAAGCCAATCATCTTCTGTCTAGTGTTACCATACTGTGAGGAAACTCTATGTGCTCGTAGCTGTTAGTTGCAACTGAAGGCTATTCTAACATTTTCCCCTCTTCTATTAAATTTATTGTCAAAGGAGAACCATGATGAGAAAAGAAAGGAAAAGAAAAGGCATAGAAAAAAAATGAGCACCAAGAAAGAGAAAAGCATCCAGACATGGCCTATTACTGTAGCTGCATTTGTCTCCTGCTGTGGTGAGCAGGCAGTCAGTGTTGACTAGGTCTCTGTCACTAGGGTTCTGATCTGAGCTGGATGTGGGGAGCAAAGCAACCATGGGGCAGGAGACCTCTCTCAGAAGGGGAGAAGAATTAGGCCTTTGCATCTCGGGGGGTGAGGTTCTTTGCCTCACCTTTGTTGGCCCCCAAATTTTCTCCTGATGGCCCCTCTGCGACTGTGCCTGTCTTTGGTTGTCTCTCCCTTGAGGAATCTTACCTGTCATTGGCTAACCAGCCATTCTCTGGGGCCAAACAGGGTGATGTGGAGTGTACATAGCATCGTCCCCAAGAGGGCTCTCTGTCTCCTTGATAGATAATGCCCCCGTGGCCTCCATGCCAGCATTTACCCTAGGATCAGCGAACTCAGGTTACTTCTCCATGGAGGGCCCAGCTCACAGCACCGGGATGGTGGGGATGAATTCAGGAACGAAGGACACAGGCCATAGAAAGACAAACAATAATATAGTCACAAAGCTGAGAGAGACAGATGAAGAGTAGATCCCTCATACAGAACTGGCCCTTAATTGGTGTTACTCACATCTGGTCCATAGCTGTTATCCACACGGATGCAGAACAATCTGTTATTTCAACACTCTTTTTCTCAAAAGATACTTCCAGACAGTCTGTTTACCATAGAATCAATATATAGGTATAACTGACCATTACAGTGAGGACAATTAATTTAGTTTCATGGGTGGACTTTCCAGTCCACACTGCAAGACACTTTAAAGAAGAACCTGGAAAATGGGTCCATACAAGTCTTTGCATCATTTTTATTTACCTGACAAGCTCGTGAAGCTGCATGGCTATAAACTTTGTAGCTGGAAATTGACCTTCCTGGGCCAGGTTTCTCACTTATTATAATGATAACTGGTTTAAACTCTCCTTTGATATCTGATTAAATTTACTGAATCATGTTCAGTAACAATAAGACTCTCAATAATACAATTTAAGAAAAAACTTTTAAAGTATTTTGTAAAATCTAGTGTCTCTCTGGGATCCTGTATCCCCCCTTTTCTTTATTTAATAAAATTGAGTAAAGGCTTGGCATAAATCATAGTATTATTAGTTTAAGTTATAGATAATAGTACAAGTATTTAAATGACTAAGAATAGATTTACCTTTTATTGATTATTAAAATTTTTAATATAGACTAGTCGATCCATCCTAACAATTTAGGAAGAATCCTCAATTTTTTTGAGAGAAGGTTTCAAAATCTCTATATTTTAGAATATTATCCTTTAAATAGGTATCTCTTAATTGCCTTTAAAAATATGATGAAGGTTATTTTCTGTGTAGGAAGCAGTATATAAATCTTACTGTATTTTTAATGGACAAAAGATCTAGTTAGATAACTTATATAATATCAATGAATTTTTTTAAGTTTGTAACCTTTATTGTTTGAAATTAATATATAACTTTAATTTGGAGAACATTAGTCTTAATAAAACTTTTTTTTTAATTTTATAAGTATCTAACAAACAAAATATGTAAAAATTAGTATCTCAGTGTCTTAGAATCAATCAATTTTAGTCTCTAAGGACAATTGTTAAAATTGGGATTTAAGTTAGTAGTTCAATATACTTAGTGTTTAATCAACAATGTGAATTTATTTACCAAAACTAATCTTTGTCTTAAACAGTAAGAATTATTAGGCAATAAGGATCTTACTTTAAAGAAATAAACTTACATTTTAATAGGTAGTTTATCATGTCAAAATATGGACAAAATCTTAGCTCATATTAGTATAATTAAATTAGGAAAATAACCTTAAATACCCTTAAATTAATTATAGTCAGTTTAGTATATATAGATCTTTTTTTAAATTGTTCTAACTTTTTACATCATCTGTTTAGATAACAATATAAAAATTTTTTTTACTTAGGAAAATGAATATAAAGACCTTGTTTTACCCAAAGATGATTTCTTTCTTCTTTTTTGGATCCATGTGTGCTTTGTCTTTGTTGAAGCATCTTTTTCTTTTAGAATTTTTTTTTTTTTGGCTATACTTTGGAACAATTTCTGAAAACCTTAGGATCTATAAACAAATTATTTTACTTTGATAAGAAATATCAATGAAAATATAATTAAAATCCTTAGATATTTTGTAGACATAATTATAATTATTTATCATCTTATGAGTTTGAACAGTAACTTTGAGAATTAGAAACCACTTGAAGATTGTATTTTCACTTAAAAACAAATTTATAGTAAACACATTTATCTCAAATATCTGTAACTGAAAAGGGAGAGTATCTGATAAATGTAAATATAAAGCATAAATTATGGGTTTTCTGTTGAAGAAAAACAGTTAGGCAAATATATATTAACTAATCAATTAGGCATGTGCTAATTATTTTATAGATTAACTGCCGCAGTCTGGCTGGGCACAATTCAGGAGCCATTTGTCAAAAGAAACTAACTTTATTTTTAGAACTACAAACGCCAAACAAAACCGCTTCTCAGGAAAAAACCCTCAGAGCCCAACTGCCACCACCGGCTTCCCACAAGCCTCTCACCCCCACACCAGCCTCTCCACCTCCCACAATTTTCCTGCTCTTGAGGCCGATTGGCTGGGTTGCGTGGGTGGAGCCAAAGAAATCCCCCAATGAGCAGCTCCGTGGAGGAGCAAATCAACTGGATGTTGCTGGGGCCACTGTGAGCCAATCATCAGCTGGCAGTCTGAAGGGCAGGGAAACAGCCCAATGAACATCACCGCAGAGGAGCCAATCAGCTAGATGTTGCTGGGGCCGCTTTGAGCCAATCATCAGCTGGCAGCTGGAAGTTTGCTGGGGCCCCTTTGGCTGTGGCTCTCAATAATTAACAAATATAGGTTATCTAAATATCTAAAAAATATATATATTAAAAATAAGAACATAACTTATAATTATATTAACTTTATGTAACCACGTGGTCTTAAAACATTTGGATTCATTTTAATTTATTCTTAACTAGGAGTGCACTCTTCTATGTGACGTCACTTGATGTAACTGTAATAAATCCTTGAGTATACATATTTATTTTTTAAGTTAGGATGACAATAAGGATTTTTTGGTCATCACAGAAACTTTGCTGGCTTTATTCCTGTTTCAAGCAAATGCATCCTCATAACCTCCAAAATTAAAAGTAAAATATAAAGAAGCATGTTTGATATCTCTCATCAATAGAACATTATTTAGTAACACAACTATAAAGAAAAGTCAGGTTATTTAACTCAGAACTAACTTAAATTTAGGGCTGCAACATAGAAACCTGTGGAATTAAATCTTGTCTGAAAAAGATATCTTTTGTTAACATATACAGGTAGGCATTCTTAAAAATAGACTTTGAACAGCTCGGTAGAAATCTGAAACACAGTAATACAGGTTAGTCATTGGAAGGCGAAACTAGAAGTCCTGTCTGAGTGACTGTGGAAGAACCAATCGGAAGCCCGAAAAAGTATGGGAGGTGGGACCAGGAAGCCCGCACTTCCGGCCAGGCACCCCCTGGTTACCATGGTGATGCAAAAAACATGGAGTCCACTGCCCATTGTTAGAGCAAAAGTTCCCCAAGTTTTCCTAGCTGATTGCATTTTGTTTGATTTTGTCTGCATTTCCCCCCACCTGGCCACAATCTCACTGCAGTAGCAGCTTGTTCTGTCTCTGCCACCTGCGGTTGCAGCTCCTGTACATTCTGCACTTTTTTCTGTGGCATGCGGGTGCTCCAAAGGTTTTTTACGCTAGCATTACCATCAGATCTTAAGTTAGTCTGTGTTTGGCATTTAGGTCAAGTAATTCAAGGGTTAAAAGAGCTGCTGGCTGCAGGGGCTAGGACCCCATAGCAAGCAGGGAGCAGCAGCAGCAAAAGTTTCTTGTCCCCAGCAGCTGAGTTACAGCCATTCTGATTCATAGGAGAATCAAGTAGTAAAAAGGTACATTCATACATTCTGAGTATTGACAAAAACAATAGAAAATTGAAACTTATTTCTCTCCAAGTAAACATCACATTTTCTCTACCTTTATCTCACTCTTCTAGCGCAAACTTCTAGAACATAAAGGCCAAAAAAATCTCTTTTTTTTTAGGCTTTTTTTTTATGCAATGCTGAGGATAGAACTCAGGTTTCGCCCATGCTAAGCAAGCACTCTACTGCTGAGCAACAATTCTAGCCCCCCCAAAATCTTTTATACAGATTTATAAAAACAATTTTAAATATGTCAAGAGATTTGTAATCTTTTGAAAAACCAATATACAAAAATTTTAAAAAACATTTTAAAAAATCCACAAAAGTGCGCTTTCCATGGAGAGGACTCAACTCAACAACATACCCCATCAATCATCTTAATAACTATATTTATTTAGAGTCTCTACAATTATACCCCAATATTAAAAATTTTAATGTCACAGATTTTCCTTTTGTCTAATTCACTTACTTTCTACAATGTTACCCACAATACTCTGCAATCCTAAGCATGCTTAACTTCTGGAGACAACTTTCAACTTCACTTTCTTTAATATTTAAATTGGAGTCCGCTTAGGAGCCAGCATTTGTCCCTTTTGTCCCAGGGGCTTAAAGACACAGACCTTTCGCCCCACGTTGGGCACCAATTGCCAGGTTTCTGTTCTCGCGACTAAAAGGCTCAGGGGTCACTCTAGTTAAACTGGGCTAACTGGGCTGCATGAAATAACCACACAAGAAACACAAATACCTTTTTTGGGGGGGTTGCTGTGACAGCTCCTCTGACCTTAAGGGTCCGCAGAAAGAGAGAGAGAGCACACGCTGAACCCTTTTATTTAGGAGAAGCTATTCAAATGAGGCAAGGGGTCAGGTTTCAGGGGCTGAGTCTATATTCATGATTTCCACTGTCAGCAGGTTGTCTGACATCTGGGAAGGCCACACCCAAGGGCACAGTAAGAGGAGGGGACACACACAAGGCACTTTCATGGAATATTCTATCCTAAACAGGGCAAGGGGTTATATTACAAATGAACAAGTGAGCATAGCTTCACCCGTAAGGCTATAGCAAGACACACCCATTTCTGTGACTGAGCACCTCAGCACCCAGCTGGGGAGTGTAACTCAGTCACCTGTAAGGTTGGCCTTCCACAAGGGCTGACATCTCTGGATCAATCTTCAGTAATCTGAACCTTGTTTCTGGGTCCTCCATGTCTGATATCACATTCAGGTACCCCAATAGAATGTGAGGCACTTTCTGGGAAAACACAAGCATGACTTTTACCCCACATTATCACTGAATCTTATTCTTTCTGTTGTTATGTTTGTAAATTCTTCCACCAAACATGGCTCAAGGGACCTGCTGCAGTGGAAAAAATGTGTTTTTCAGCTGCAGTGTGACTTTCAGAGTCACAATAAAAAAATTAAAACAAAACATGATTAAAGTTATTTTCTGGGGTCTTATCCCCCACTTTTTTAATAATTGTAGCTTAATAGATAAATGAGTTTATTCTACAATGGCTTGACCTTGATGCTTCTATGGAATATCTGTTTTATGATCAATACAAAATTGACGGCAAAACTGCTAAAAAGAAAAATTGGTATAAGCTAGTGTATTATCAATTTCAATCTGTAAAAGACATTCTAATGCTACAAAAGTAGCTAGACAGTGAGAAATAACATGCTGAGTATTTTCTTTTACACAGGCAGTGGCAAAATAAATTTAGAGTAAGTATCAACAATAACATGAACTTAACACTGTTTGCCAAATTGAGGGATGTGAGTTACATTCATTTGCCATAACTGATTTAATAATAAACCATGGGATTAACCCCAGTTGGTTAAGATAAATTGTTTAAAACATTGTGAGATTTGATGAACAATTTGACAAGTTATTTCCCAGGAATATTAAGTTTTTTTTATGTAAAGAAGAAGCATTCTGATGATGTAAAGAATGTGAGGCTTGTGCACAATCATATAAAGATATTTATTCACAAACAGCAACAAGTTAATCAATCTTATCATTACCTGATGCTAAAGGACTTGGAAGATTAGAATGTGCTCTACTTATATGGCTAATGAAACATGGATAGTGACACATTTGAATTGTCTTTTGTAAGGTCTGAAACAAATTAAATAACTCTTGCAATGATGTGTTCCCATTAGTTGATGTTTCAATATTTTTGTAACACAAACAGCATGTAAAATATCTGAATAAACATTGATTGATTGGCTCATTTGCAAAATGAATTAAAGCACAAATGAGAGCTTTAAGTTCTGCTCATTTTGCAGAAGTATAAGATATCTGTATTATCTCTGTATGATCATGGCTATAGAAACGTACATTTCCTGAAATTGATCCAACAGAAAATATTGTTGGTGCTCCAACTATTGGTTAAGCACATACAATTTTGGGGAAAATAAATGTAGTCACAAGAGCAAACTAAATAATTTTATCATGAAGGTAATGGCTTTCCATTTGACCAGGGAAATTAGCAAAAGCTATCTGCAATTATTAGAAGACTGCCAAAGCCAATCATGCTCTTGAGTAGAAAGAGGAACAAAAATAATATTAGGCTATGACCCAACTATCTGCAAAACACATGTCATTCCTTTAATAACTGAGTAATAAAGCCATGGAAATGAGTTGATGACTTTTGAGGAGAATGAGGTAGGCAAGGCCACTCAATAATTCCCAATTATTGCCATATTGCTCCTGTAGGAGTATGAACATTGGGAAATGTTAGACAATATACAGGCTCTTGTGGATTAATTCTAGTAAGCTGTGCAGTCTCCATGGCAGACTCAACCTTTGGTATGTTAATCCTTTTTTCTGCCATAAGTTGATGAGAAAGTACAGAAGGATCTCCCTGGGCAATCTGAAACAGAGGACTGAAATCTGCAGTGGCTAATTTTAATCTTGGTCACACCCAATGAATATCACCTAGAAACTTTTAGATGCCATGTGCCTTGGGCAATCTATTGTGCTTGGGGGTGCTGCTGATATTTGCCAAGGTAAAACCTAAATCTCCATGGCCCCATAATGAGACAAGACCCAAGTAATTCACGGATGACTCCCTGCAACTTATTTGGGCCCTACCTCAAAATAAAATATAAAAATGGCTGGGGACAGGTCTCAGTTGTAAAGTGCTCCTGGGTAAAACCACCAGTACAAGAAAAAAACAAGCTAACAAATAAAAACAAAAAGAAAACAGCTGGAGGGCTCTGCACATGTGAGACAAAATCATCTGTAACAGAAATTGTTAGATAGAGGCAAGAATATGATATATACTTGTAATTACATAGATTAAATTATATATTAAATATATGCATATTTGTGATAAAATTAAGATATATAATATATATCAATAAAGTGGGCAATCTCACAAACTAAGTTATAAATGTACACATGTCTAAAAACAGTGTTCCAAAATATGTGAAGTGAAAACTATCAGGATTAAAGGGAAAAAATCTACAAAAAGTGGTGGGTAATTTGTGATATCCCATTTTCAAGAAAGAATGAAATGACTAGCAAAAATCCATGTATAACAAACTGACTTGAACAACAATATAACTACACTAGGTCTACAGGACTATACAAAATATTCTGCCCCAAAGAGTAGAATACATATTCTTCCTCCATTGTGTAGAAAACATTGTACAGGACTTGCCATTTTAAAGCCAAAAGAATATCAATAAATTTAAAAGCACTGAAATCAGGACAATGATCTTTCGTAACTACAATGAAATTAAGTTAAAAAACACAAAATTTAAAAATTTGCAAACATGTAGCAATTAGACAGTGTACTCTTTAGGAAGAAAAAAAAATAGAAAATAGTTTAGGTGGAAAAAAATGAAAGCAAACATGCCTGAATTTATGAGGTGCAGCTAACGTAGCCCTAAGGAGAAAATTCATAACCACAAAAGCCTACATTATAAAAGATAAACCACCCAAACCAAAACCTAACTTTATGCAGCAACTAGACAAAGAAAAGTAAACTGTAATCAAATTGCACTGGTAATGAATTTTGATAAAGAATAGAGCAAGAATAAAAGAAATATACAAAAGAAAGAATTAAGAAAACATCTTCATTGTTCAAAAGATTTACAAAATTAATTGTTCAATTAACCAAGAAAATAGAGAGAGAGAGAGAGAGAGAGAGAGAGAGAGAGAGAGAGAGAGAGAGAGTACTCAAGTTCATAAATATGAAAAGTAAAAGTGAGACCATCAAAGCAAACTGCACAAAAAAATTTAGAGAATTTTAAGGGCATATTATGAACAACTAAATGTAAACAAATTCCTATAAAACTTCCATCAAAACTGACTTAGACATAAAAAGTCTAAAAAGACTTCATAAGAGATTGAATCAGTAAAAAACACAATAAAAACATCCGTATCAGAGCTGAGCATTGTTGGCACATGCCTGTATCCCAGTGACTTAAAAGGCTGAGGCAGGAGGATCATGAGTTCAAAGCCAGCCTCAGCAAAAGCAAGGCACTGAGCAACTCAGGGAGATCCTGTCTCTAAATAAAACACAAAATAGGGCTGGGGATCTTGCTCTGTTGTCAAGGGCCCCTGAGTTCAATATGGTACCAAACAACCACAACAAAAATCCTATTAGAAATGTGAAGTGAAACAATCAAACTATATCTAACTCTAAAAGCAGATATATGGATTTATGTGAATTAAATTCTAATGTCTCTACCAAAGAACTATTTAAATAAAAAATTTCAGCCTGTATGCAGCATATAGCACCAATCAATCAATATAATTTTTGAAGCTGAACAATAAATATTCAAAGCAAAATTATTTAAATTTCCATTTATGGTAGTATCAAACATTAAATTCATAGCAAAAAAATTACAAATATGTCTTGTAAGCAGAAAATACTATACAAAATGTTTAAAAGACTAAGTAGGCATCCATTATTTATTTATAAGATTTAATGTTGCTGAAGTAGTGAAATGCAAGTTGATTTACATACCAATGTAAACCTTACCAAAATTCCCACATGTCATTTTTGAAAAAGATGGAATGGTAAGCCTAAAGTGAACATAAAAGTTTAGTCAACCTCAAATATGAACTATAGGTTTTCTTCAAGAAAAATATAAAGAACAAAATTGGAAGACTCCCCAACTTTAAAGCTCAGTATAAAGTTTCAGTTCTAAAGAAAGAGGATCCTGATTCCTCACCCTGTTCAAAATTAATTCAAAAAAGGTAAAAGACCTGACTGTAAAACTACAAAATAAACAAGAGAAAGCAATTTAAGCTCTGGTAAGGACAACAAATGTTTTGGAAATAATTTCAAAATCAAAAAAATGAATAAATAAAATAAAAATGGCATTAAACTAAAAACCTGATTTATAGCAAAGAAAAAAAGTGGAAACTCTATAAAATGGGAGAAACTCTTTGCCCAGTATGCATTTGATACAAGCTTCATATTTAGAATACATAAAGAACACAAAAGTAATAAAACTAAACAAACAATCAAAAACTAAGTAATGCCTTTTAAAAGTAGGCAAATAAAGTAGACAGTTTTCAAAAGAAGAAACAAAAAGTTCCAGTAAACATATAGAAAAATGCTCAATATAATAAGCCTTCAGGAAAATGCAAATCAAAAATACAATGTGTAAGACTGGGGAAATAGCTCAGTTGGTAGAGTGCTTACTTTGCATGCACAAGGCGCTGAATTCAGTCCCAGCACCACAAGAAAAAAAAATACATGAGGTATCATCTCATCCCAGTCAAAATGGATAACTGAGAAGTGTGACAACCACTGATGTTGATGTGGAGAAAAATCAACACTTATGCATGGGTGTGTGCAAGTAAATTGGGTAGCTGATATAAAAAAACTATGCATATTACTCAAAAAATAACAATAGCTGGGATCATGGCACACAACTAATCCCATATATTTAAGAAGCTAAAGGAGAGGATTACAAGTTTAAGGCCAACTTGTGCAAGTTCAAGGTCAAAGAGGGCAAAACTCTGTCACCAATAAAAAAGAAATATGCTGGAAGCCAGAAATGGTGATAAATACCTGTAAAGTAGGCAACTTGGAAGACTACAGTAGAAGGATCCTGAATGTGCTGTGAGGTTAAAGAAACTTAATGTAATGCTCTCTCAAAATAAATTAATAATAATAATAATAAATAAGGCACTGTCATGTAGTCTAATGGTCAAATGTTTGCCAAGCACATGAGGCTTCGGTTAAGTCTTCAGTATCTCAACTAAATAATACTAAAATAGAATTACCTTGTGATTCAGGTATCCCACTTGGGGGTATGTAATGAAAACAATAAAACACTCATCTGATAACAGGATGCCCATCTTTATTGAGGCACTTCCCAGTTAAAATGATATGGAATTGCCTAGGAATTCTGGGACAGATGGATAAAGAAAATATGGCATATATCTAGGCATACATCCATAAAAATCAAATCCTGCCACCTGCAACAATTGGGTAAAATTGGAGGATAGTGTGGTAAAATGAAATAAAACCAGACACAGAAATACAAACACTGCATGCTGTCCCGCATGTGAGGGAGGCTAAACCTGAACTTAGGTTGGTGATTTTTAAAGGTTAAAGAGTGGAAGTGGGAAATGAGAAAGGGATTTCATCAGTGGATGTGGCATATGTGTTAAAATACTAAGCAGAGATCCTCTATTATGTATATATAGTACATCTTCAAAAAGCTAATTTTAAAATGTTACTGTAATCAGTACTGAGTCACGCTTACAAAATGATTAAATGGAATAATATTGCCAGGCATGGTTGTGGATGCCTATAGTACCAGCAACTCAGGGGACTGAGGAAGGATAATTGACAATTTTAGGTCACCGTTGAGAACATAGCAAGATATTGTCTCAAAACCAAAAAAAAAAAAAAAATGAACTGGGCATATATCTCAGTGGTAGAGTGTTCCTAGATTCAAATTCATTACTGCAAAAAGAAATAAGAATACAATTTAGAAATAGATCCTTATATTTATGGTCGATTATTTTTCAAGAAGAATGCCAAGACATTACAGGAAAAATGTTTTCAAATCATCTGGAACAATAATCCATATAAAACATGGAACACAATCTCAAACACTATTTCACACGTTTCACAATTAATTTTAAATGAAGAAAAGTGTAAATATGAGAATTTAAACTACAAGATTCTTAGCAGAAAACATGTAAAAACCTCAGGATCCTGCATTGAACAATAGATTCTTAGTAAAGACAAATTTTCTTTGTTTCTTTTTGGTAAAAGGGATTTGAAAGGTTAATAAAATAGGTACTTGTCACACCATTTTTCTATATGCTTAACAAAACATTGTTGAAATCTTAATAACTGTTTGCTAATCTTGTTTCCAGAATGTGCTGTCCCCAACTGTGAACTGTTTGTTAATCTTGTTCCCAGAATGAGCTGTCCGCAACTGCCAAACTACAAAATGTAACTTCCCTCCCTGCTCTCTCCAAGAAAAGTATATAAACTCTGCTTAAGCTGTTCTCAGAGCTCTATCTCTCTTTGCTATAGAGAGAGCCCTAGCATGCTGCTCTCCAAATAAACCCTTCCTTCTGCTGTTGCATAAGACAGTCTCTTGTGGTCTCTTCCTCAAACATTTCGCGGGACCCTTACAGATTGAACCCAGGGGAGCTTAACTACTGAGCAAGATTCCCAGCCCTTTTAAAAATTTTACTTAGAGCCCAATTGCTAAGTCTGGCTTTGAACATGTGATCCTCCTGCCTCAGCCTCCCAAACTGCTGGGATTAGAGGCAGGGGCCAAAATTATATGTGCTTATAATGCCACATATTTAGAAAGTATCTACAGAATTTTAGATATGAGCTTTATGATGTGGCATAATAAATTTTGTGAAGGGTAAAGAAAAATATATTTATAATTTAGCCAATATGTTTTCTTAAACTATAGACTTCATCTAGCCTTCCGTATATACTATTTGAAATTTCACTGTTCCCAATGGGGACTTCTATCTGAAAAAGTCCAAACACATTTACCTTGTAGAAGTCAAACCTGGACATACATTTTTCTTAATCTATAGACTTAACTAAAATTGAAATTTCTCAAGAGTAAAGATTATTCCTCTAGAGCCAAATGATCCATAGCATTGTGTGGAATCATATTAGCTGAAGGGCTATAAAAGAAATAATATTAACTAATTACCTTCTGACCCCTAATAACATCTGTATACTTGTAGCTTCTTCATGTAGTCATGAATGTATTGTTGAGTCAACAAAAAGAGAAATCTTATAATTTTGTGGGCATATTTTTAACAAATTATGAATTATCATAAAAAAGGTTCTCATTTTCACCGAACTCACAGAAGTGCTAAAAGAGTCAAGATTAAGCCTATTACATTGAGACATGTCTTTGTTCCTTTATTAATTATTTGTTGGTACTGGAAATTGAACTCTGGGGTACTTTACCCCGAGCTACATTTTTAAATTTTATTTTTTATTTTTGAATTTCAGTTAAAAATAACATTAATGTTTATTTTGAAATGAATCATACCACTTTTAAATGAGGATTATTCTATATGAGTGGCGTGAATAAAATAAATACAAATATTATATAGCCAAAACCACACCCAAAGTAATGAAAATTTCCTCAACTATTTTTATGACTTTAATGCTTCTAGCTATTACACAAAGAACTTTGATCCTTTTTTAATTTTACTTTTGTACATGATGTGAGGTACGTATCCAAATACATTTTTTCTTCTTGTGAGTATCTAGTAATCTCAGGGGCATTTTTGCTTCAGCTTTTACTCTTAAAAAATATAAGCAGTGTGTGTGTGTGTGTGTGTGTGTGTGTGTGTGTGTGTGTGTGTGTGTGTGTGTGTCTGTGTAATCCCTCTGAACACTAGTTACAAATTGCTGCCCATGCAGGTCAGGCAAATTGCTGCCCACGCAGTTACAAATTGCCACCCCGGACCTGCAAAGTCAGCTGAACTTAAGGGCACTCATGTGAATTTCCAGGAACACCAAATAACATAGTCACACTTTACCTTTATACAAGCTTCAGGACTTCCTCTCTGCTCTTGGCCTCAGGCTCCCCAAAAGGGAGGGCAAGAGAAAGTCATGAGAGGCTGGTGAGAAAGTGACCACATTCAGAAGAGTGCTTTCATTGGAGGACTCTTGTTCTTAGAAAGTTTTATTCAAAAAAGGCCAGAGGGGCAGGGTTACAAGGACCATGAGGGTAAATAAATTCTCATGAATAATGCCTACATCTGAAGACCCCCCTCTCTATCTGAGCTGGGACAATGCCCAAGTCACCACAAATGTAGTGACTGGTCAGAGCCTCCTGCTTCAGGACTGGAAGGCATGGGTTACTCAGAAGAGCTTCCCACATATCCGTCCTTCTTTCTTTGAAAAAGCAGTTGATGGGTCATTATTTTGAGTCCCTTAATTCTTCTTCTAGGGACACAACATCCTGAAATTACAACACAAGAGAGAATAAGTAGCAATGAGAACAATACAAAGATATACCATGCAGAGTGTTTAAGAATGTTTTCCAGGGTTAAAGCTGTTTAACTCTAAGTATTTGATCAGCTAAAAATTAGGATCTGAAAAATCAATCTTACATTTTTGTATCTTGAATGTGATGATGCAGCTCCAAAAAATCAAAGCATTCTTCTTTCAAATATCCAACAAATGGTTTTGAAGCTTCTTCCAATACCACTAAGAAGCATTGCATTTGGCAGCAATAACACACACATACTTATAGCTAGCATGACATTTAAGTCTTTCCTTGAATTTCAAAGTGGAAAGTTCATTATCTATATTCATGACAGCAGTCTCTAAGGCATTTAGCTTGGTCTCAATCCTTTCATTATCATTTATTTGATTGTGAAGAGCCTTGGAAGTATTTTGAGTCAAATAATTAAGGAAATGTGCATGTTGAATATTTGAGGTAAGGCCACCAAAGCTGTCACCATGGATGCAATAAAAAAAACTAAGGGAACAACTCTCACTCTTATGAGTCCAAGAGCACACTTAGGTCTCGCTAGCTGGGCGTGTATTTGTTGTAAGACTTGAAAAGCAGCATCAGCCTACCATGGCTCTGAAATATTTCCTGGTAATAAAGGAGGGCTGATGGAGCATCATCATTCCTTTTTCTCTATTATTTCTGGTGATATAATTAGTTAAATTACATTTACTACATGTTACAAGATATCTATCATCTTCCCTTTTAACTTTTACATTTCCTGTAATTAAAACATAAGGAGATTGAACACAGGCCCATAAGCTGTAGCAAGAACCTTCCTGTTACAGTTCTTGCCTACAAAGTCTGGTAAAGCTTTGTCAGTAAAATGTAAGAATTCTGAGGCAGCAATTAAGCGCCAAACATTTTTCTCAATGCCACCTTCCCTGAAAGTAAGGATGCTACTAACAAATCCTCCAGGATTCATGGCATTACCCTTGCATAACTGCCTATTGTCAATTTTAGAAGACCAGTCAGAAATATACCCACCATTTCTACACACTTTATGCTGTACTTGAAAAGTACAAATAATATTTAAAGTTTCTAGTATTAACGATAAAAATGAAAAAGAGATGGAGGGGGCCAGATCTCTAGACTCTGAAATATAAGCAATTAAAAACAGACTTATTTGCAATTTTGCCTTGAGCATAGTGGTAGGATTATGAGGGGTACTATGAGAATATGAGCACAAATCACAGATTTTATATATATTTCAATACAGCCCATTAACAAACTCAACATTAATTTTAAAAGAAAAAAATTAAATCTCCATTGTTTAGGTCAAGCCCTAGCTACCAGAGATCCAGGGATTCTTAAGGATAAGTGGCTTAGGTGAAAGAAGAGGAGACAGGACTATAGCTGCAAGTTATGAGCAGCCTTCAGAAGTACTCGCTGCCCCTAGAGGGCCTTTATTTTTAAACATTATTTACAAGTGTTTTTTCATGTTGTTAATGGATAGCTTCAAAGCTCAAAATTTCTTTGACTTACATAATTTTTAAGAGTTAAATATTTTCAGATATATATTAATTAATATACATACATTTTGGAAGCACTTCAGAAAAGTGCAATATTTTCAGATATATATTAATTACCTAAGATATCGAGTACATTGTTTAAAATATTTTCCTGTAACCTTTGCCAATCACGATTAAGCTTTTACATTTTCACCTCAATCAATAAGTGCTAGACTACACATCTCGACTACATGTACCTTGACCTATTATTAGCTTTTAATTTTAAAGCATACAGATAATTATATCATTAACCTTTAACTTTAAAGCATACCTATGATTATTGGTAAGATTTCTTACTTCTAAAGTTCCAATAAAACACTTAAGTTAGTTAAAGCCTATTACTTAAAAGCACTTTTCTGAAGTGCTTCCAAAATTTATGTATATTAATTTTATATTATTCTATTTTTAATTTAAAAGGTAATTTTTTTTTCATATGACCTATTTAACTGCTTTCTTTTAAGACTTTCTTTGATACTTTTTCAAAATACAACTATTTGTATGTTTTTGTAATCTTTAACAAAAGAGCAGGCTCTTCAACACAACCCATTTACCATTAATATTAACAATGTGTTTCCCATTTTTATGAATTCCTGTGTAAGGCAAAGGAGGGCCTGTTAGTACGGGGAAATGTATGTTGCACAGATTATAGATTTAGAATGTGGGGCTTAGTGCAAATTGTTAAGTTTTTCTCAAGAACCTTGAGATTTGTAAGCTTTTCTTCATAAATTTTTGAGGAATAACACTATTGTTTCAATCCTGAGAGATTTTAAAACACATCTCCAGGCATGTCTTAATTGTATCTTTAGTCTCATTTTGGAAATTTTCCTGCCATTTCCGTCAACATGTACTTTTATTATTGATTGATGTATACCCTATTTTCCATATTATGAGTATCATAAACAATACATTTAACCCTCCACATGGTTTCAGTTTCGAAATGGTGTAGCTCTGCCACGGCATCTCCCATGCTGTGACCCTATCAGACAGAGGGTGCAGGAACAACTTAACCACATTATCTATAAGACACCAGCTATTTTCAATATGACTTCTGTAGAACTTGTGATTGAATCTTGAGTTCCAACCTATAATGGGTCAATTTATTGTCACTGGAAAACAAGTCATTCTAGAACTTATTGGCTCACTCGACCCTTGAGCCAAATCCCCAGCAATATTTTGTATTTTATTTAAAGAAAGAGGTTTCACTGATTTGCTTAGCACTTCTTCCTTGCTGAAGTTGGCATGGAACTAACGATTCTTCTGCTTCAGCCTTCCAAGACCCTGGGATTACAGGAGTGCACCACTGCACTCAGCTCTGGTCACAATTTTAATGCCAGCATTCCCTCTTTGCCTTATCAACTATTTTTATGCTATATTTCAAATGGATGCAGTATTTCTAATTTTTCCTCCAAGAACTAGATGACAGGTTATAGATTTTGCTTTCTCTTTGTAAGCATTTCACATGAGGAAAAAAGCAGACACAATGATGTGATGAGAAAAAAGAAAAAGGTGACACTTTAAAAAGAGAGAATGTGTCCTCTCTGTAAAGAGAAGAGCATGGCTCTCTTTTTCTCCAATTTCATTAGAGATCTAAAAAAAGATTCTAAAGCATCCTGCAAAGGTACACTTCTTGACTTTAGACTGACAGCAGGATAATATCAAACTCTCAAGTATCCAGTGCCATGAAAACTTTAGGTTAATTAGTCTTATGTTCATGATTTATAATTGAATTCTTAATCATAAACTCTTGCAGATTTTATGCTTAGTAGGAATTATCTTTATTTCCCTGAGTTCCACAATCTGGTCTTTAACAAGGTCACGAAAATCTCCCCTTTAGCGTAACTTGTGTTCCACTTGCAAACATTATTTTGAAACTGCATTTCTTCTGCAGATAATAATTTGTTAAAGAATGTAACACATTCTGTCCAGTTAATCCAGAAAGGGTGCAAGTAAATTGCTTCTTGAAAAATATAGCATAGGGTCAATGTGTTGAGCCTATTTATTTATTTATTATGCTGTGTGTTGAAATCAGAGCTAGTCAACCACTGAGCTACATCACCAGCTCCTTTTTTATATTTTGTTTACAGACAAGATCTCATTGATTTGCTGAGACTGGCTCTAAATTCATGATTCTCCTGTCTCACCCTCCCACGCTGCTGGGAATACAGGTATGTGGCACCATGCCCAACCTACCATTTACCTTAAAGGTACTTCAGGTCTTTTACCAGGTTCTGTAAAAAATACTACAATGAAAATATAGTCTTTTCTATGATCTAATGACTCCAATTTTTTAGATACATACCCAGAATTACTACTACTGAATCCTATGACATTTTTATTTTAACTTATTGAAGAACCTTAATACCATTTTCAAAAATAGCTTTACTCAATTTATATTCTCACCAGCATTTCTACAAGTGAATCTTTACATCCATGCTCATATGCTCTGGATTACCTACTAACTTTCAGATTTTTGTTTTTTACTTCTAAATATTTTACTTATTTATTTACTAGTCATATAGACAAATAACTTTTATTTTATTTATTTGTTTTTATGTGGTTCTGATGCTTGAACACAGTGCCTCCCATGTGCTAGGGAAGCACTCTATAACTGAGCCAGAACTCCAGCCCCTACCTTTCAGATTTTTATCATAGGCATTCTGACAAGACTGCTTAGGGTGAAGGAAAGTTTTCATTTGACTGATGCATTAAATTTCTGAGGCAAGTGTGTTATATTCCAGGCTGTCAAGTAGCTAGGAGAAGAGTGTTCTGTATTTTCTGTGGTGAAACAGGAATCTGTGATTTCTAATGCAATTTTAACACTACTGCTGCAAATTTTAGCTTTTGGAAGTAGTTACAAACAATGCAAATCCAACTATTTGTAATGTATGAATATTTGCACATGCTCAGTCTCTGTTGCTTATAGAAATTGGATGTTTAGGATATACTCCCTGGAACAGAAGTCACTAATTTTAGATGCTCAGTACATGGAAAAACTACTTCTGAAAAAAACTGGAAGGCCTGGAATTATTACTGGGATGAACAATGGTAGGACAGAGCTCAGAAAGTGCTGAAATATTCTTGAGTCTATCGGTTGTTTGTTTAATTTTCCCCTTTGATACTTATAAATAAGTTAAGAGAGAAGCAATTCTTCCACCAACAGAAGTTAGCAAAACCACTGGAACTTAGGCCTAGTGCAGATGACTAGAAACTTTCTCTAGAAACTTCCAGATGACTGGGAGCAAAAAGTAACAATTAGCATTTTGAAGATCATTCTCAAAAAACACCATAAAGAGTAGCAGAAATATCTGAGGGGTTCAGAACTCAGAATTCATTTTTTAATTTGTTGATCATTTTATTATGGAGTCACTAGAGTTCATTTTATACTCTGAATACTATAAAATAATTAAATATGTAATGTAAAATATTCTTTCCTGCTCAGCAACTTGTTGTTTTAAAAAATATTTTCACATGTATGACCTCCTCAGCAGCCACATGAATGTTTATAGCAGCTCAACTTGCAATAGCTAGACTATGGACCAACCTAGGTGGTTCTCGAAAGATGAATGTTTAAAGAAAATGTGGTATATATAATCAATGGAATATTAGTCAGGTTGAAAGTAGGCTAAAATTATGGCATTTTCTAGTAAATGGTTGGAGTCGGAGAATATCATGCTAAGTGAAATAAGCCAGTCTCGCAAAATCAAAGACAAATGTTTTTTATATTATGCTAATGCTAATTCAGGAGGGAGGGGGGCATTGGGGCAGAATCACTTTATCTTACATTAGGTTGAGGAAAGTGATGGGAGAGAGGGAAGAGGAATGTGGGAATAGAAAAGATAGTAGTAGATTGAAACAGAAATCATTACTGGATGTATATATATATTTGACTACATGACTAATATGATTCTGCAACATGTACAAGTATGATATACCAAAGTGTGTGTGTATATATATATATATATATATATATATATATATATATATATATATATATGCATTCTACTGTCATGGGGATGAAAGAGGGTCTGGGGATGTGGCTTAGTGGTTAAGAACCCCTTGTACTAAAAGGAGTGAGAGAGAAAATAGGAAGACAAATCAGAAGGCAGGATGGATCCACACAATTCCAACAAGTTTCCCATAACTCCTGCCCTTATTACCAAGTACTTAGGGTCTGTTGATATTGATACATCGGTGAAAATATAAAAAAAATATTTTTTCTTATGATCTGGAGACATAAAAATTGACTTGCAAATTTCTACCAGGCCTGGTAGAATGGATTGGAAACAGGAGTCCCATCCCATAGAATTCCAAAGTTATTACTTATTTTTTTAATTTTCTTTTTTCCCTTTTTTTATTAATTTTTCAAAACATTACAGAGCTCATAATATATCATCTTTCATACATTTGACTCAGTTAGGTTTTGAACTCCCATTTTTACCCCAAATACAGATTGCAGAATCACAATTGTTACATACTCACATTTTTACATAATGGCATATTAGTGACTGTTGTATTCTGCTACCTTTCCTATCTCCTACTATCCCCCCTCCCCTCCCCTCCCATCTTCCCTGTCTACCTCTTCTGCTGTTGTTCAATTCTCTCCCTTTTTTCCCTCCCCCTTGCCCCTCATAACCTCTTATAATTTTGTGTATCATTGAAGGTCTCCTACTATTTCCATATGTTTTCCCTTCTCTCTTCCTTTCTCTTTTCCCATTCGTCTTTGTTTACTGTTAGTCTTTTCCTCTTGCTCTTCCCTCCTGTTCTGCTCTTAGTTGCTCTTTTTATATCAAAGAAGACATTTGGCATTTGTTTTTTAGGGCTTGGCTAGTTTCACTTAGCATAATCTGCTCTAATGCCATCCATTTCCCTGCAAATTATATGATTTTCTCATTTCTTAGTGCTGCGTAATACTCCATTGTGTATAGATGCCACATTTTTTTTTTATTCATTCATCTACTGAAGGGCATCTAGGTTGGTTCCACAGTCTAGCTATTGTGAATTGTGCCACTATAGTCATTGATGTGGCCGTATCCCTATAGTGCGCTCTTTTAAGGTACTCAGGGGATAGTCCAAGAAGGTCGATAGCTGGGTCAAATGGTGGATCCATGCCCAGCTTTAACAGGAATCTCCATACAGCTTTCCAAATTGGCCTCACCATTTTGAAGTCCCACCAGCAGTGTACAAGTGTACTCTTTTCTCCACATCCTCGCCAACACTTATTGGTGTTTTACTTCATAATGGCTGCCAATCTTACTGGAATGAGATGGTATCTTAGGGTGGTTTTGATTTGCATTTTTCTGATTGCTAGATATGGTGAGCATTTTTTCATGTACTTGTTGATTGATTGTATGTCCTCCTCTGAGAAGTGTCTGTTCAGGTCCTTGGCCCATTTGTTGATTGGGTTATTTGTTATCTTATTGTCTAATTTTTTGAGTTCTTTATATACTCTGGATATTAGGGCTCTATCTGAAGTGTGAGGAGTAAAGATTTGTTCCCATGATGTAGGCTCCCTATTTACCTCTCTTATTGTTTCTTTTGGTGAGAAAAAACTTTTTAGTTTGAGTAAGTCCCATTTGTTGATTCTAGATGTTAACTCTTATGCTATGGGTGCCCTATTGAGAAATTTGGAGCCTGAGCCCACAGTATGTAGGTCATAGCCAACTTTTTCTTCTATCAGATGCCGTGTCTTTGATTTGATATCAAGCTCCTTGATCCATTTTGAGTTAACTTTTGTGCATGGCGAGAGAAATGGATTCAGTTTTATTTTGTTGCATATGGATTTCCAGTTTTCCCAGCACCATTTGTTGAAGATGCTATCCTTTCTCAATTGCATGCTTATAGCCCCTTTATCAAATATAAGGCGGAACTGTGACCACTGGCAGATCAGGCGTAGTGGCCTGCTGAGGGGCAGAGCCACCCCCTTCCCACGCACCAGCAAGGCAGTCGGACCTGGGACCCACTGGGCAGGTCAAGCCAAGCAACTTGCTGAGTGGCAGAGCTGCCCCAAACTCCTGCAGTGTAGGTGGATGTGCAACCCACCAGCAGAACACGTCCAGCGGCCTGCTGAGGGGCAAGCCCTCCCTGCCCCCCCTCCTCCCCCCCTGCCTGCAATGTAGATCAGGCCCAGCGGCCTGCAGAGGGGCGGAGCCACCCCCTCCCCACCAAAGTTATTACTTTAATTGAACCACTTTAGCTGAGTTCCAAGCAAATGTGACTGCCATTGGGGTAAAGGTTCAGAGACCACATTGCTTCATTTTTAGATGAGTGTGAGGTCATCCTGGGCAACCGAGTCCACCACTGTCTCAAGAAAGAGAAAAGAGGGGAAGCCTTGGTGAGGGTGTAGCTCAGTGGTAAAGCAGCCTTGAGTTCAATCCCCTGTGGAGACCAGTGACAGTGATTGGGAGACAAGTGTCTGAGATGGAGGTCTCTAATGACTTAATGGCAGTGGAATGCTTGGTGACTGGAAAAGTTTCTATGCAAAAGTATAGGATGCCTGGTTGCTATGGCAATGCTCTCCTTTAGGGAGACTCTGTTGTGGGAGACTTTTCAGCTTTGACCTTATTCTCAGGCACAAAGTTCCTTGCTAAGTCAACCACATGGTTCACCAGTTCCATTGTTTTAAAAGAAGCTTTAAAAAAACTTTAAAGGATGGACTTTCTTGAGAGCTGCAGGGTGCTCTTAACATTGCACATTCCAACTATAGAATGTAACTGAGAAAATAGTTGCATACTGTTGCTAACTTTGTAACTTTCATAAATACAAAGAATAATGCTTACATAGTTTTTAATATGATCAATGAAAGATACACAATAAAGATTGCTGGTGTAATTCTTTTTTCCTTTTTTTTTAGAGAGATAATTTTTAATATATGTTCATTTATATTTTTAATTTTTGGTGGACACATCTTGTATTTTAATTATATGTAGTGCTGAGGATCAAACCTAGTGCCGAACACACGCCAAGTGAGCATGCTACCACTTGAGCCACATCCCCAGCCCTCCTGGTATAATTCTTTAGACCTGCTGCTCCATCATAGAGCATTGCTCCACCCGATCCCAGATGTTGCATCTTCTGCGTGTGTGACTCTTTATTTCTTCCAATGTCCTATCAAACCCTGACAGAATATGCTAGTTTGGCCACACTTGTCACAGCAATCCCCAGTAGCAAAAATAAATAAGTAAAAACCATCAATCTCTAATTAAATCACTTCATATGTTTTTTGATATGTTAAAACAAGGTACATGAAAACTAAAAATTCTTATAAAATCTAATGTGCTTCTCAGAATATTTAATAGTCTAACATTTTCTAACTCATTAAATATGAAAAAATCAGAGTTCTCTCTGGGCATCCTGAAATGTTTAAACATAGTCACTGATAATAACAGAGGAAAAAATAAAATACCAACTACAGAAATACAGATATTCTCTATCTCAACATTAGCCTTGGGTAGATTACTGCTACTTTGATGATCTGGTCCCGTCTGTAAGTATCCATACCCAATTCCAAATATAATGAAAGTTACTAATCCTATCTCATCAACAACTGGTATATATTTTGGCCTCAGAATTGGCTAATATTTGTTTTCTCTATTTTAATAGCATTCTAATGCAAATTGTCCTTATAACTAACAGGACCAAATAAATTCTCAAACTACTCATCAGCTTTTCACAAATGACCTGAGCAGAGACTCACAGCATCACGTTTTTTGCAGGAGCACATCGTAAATTGCTGACATCCTCCTCCAAGGTTGCTTGACATTCCTTAAAGACAGAAAAATCTGACACCTTTTAGACTGCACTGGACCAGGTGGTAATTTGTTCTTTATTTATCAGTTTCATTTGAGCTCCTCAATGACATCATCTATAAATCAGAGACCTCCATATGGAATTCCTCCACCAAAAGCTCTGAAAAGACAGGCACGTTTAGCACCTTCAGAGACTCCTGAAAAATAGAAGCTTTCACAAACTCTTTATGATAAGGACATTATGGCCACTTGTGATGACTACCAATTACAGAGGGTTCCCAGAGCAGAAAGCTGCTCCTCATGGACCTTGCAATATCATTACTTTTTAAAAATCATACACTTGATTTTAATTGAATTGGTGAATTTTACAGAGTTCCTGAATTAATAAACCATGCCTGAGAATCCAAAGAAGAAAACAATATAATGGACAAGCCCATCCACCCATCATATGGTTTATTAAAACTTGGTTTCTAATTCATTTTTCTTGGTTATACTGCGAACTGAACTCAGTGACACTCAACCACTCAGCCACCTCCTAGTCTTGTTTTCATTTATTATTTTGAGTTACTTGTTAGACACAGGGCCTCACTGAGTTCTTTACTCCTTGTTATCCAGGGGGGCCAGCTTTCAAATCACAACCCTTGGGCTAAGGTTGTGGCTCAGTGGTTGACAATGTGCCTAGCATGTGGGAGAAACTAAGTTTGATTCTTAGGGAAAAAAATGTGTATATATATATATATATATATATATATATATATATATATATATATATATAATTTTATTAAAAAATGAAAAGATGGGCTGGGGATGTAGCTCAAATGGTAGCATGCTCACCTGGTATGCATGGGGTGCTGGGTTCAATCCTCAGCACCACATAAAAATAAAATAAAGATGGTGTGTCCACTGAACACTAAAAAATAAATATTAAAAAATTCTTTCTCCTTAAAAAAAGTGAAAAAAAGTCATAATCCTCCTGCCTCAGAATCTTGAGCCACTGGTACTTCAGGTGTATGCCAAAGCACCTGAAGATTCTCAAGAATTTGAGAATTTCAGAGTCTTTCATAAAATTTGAACAATATTGGAATCTAAGCCTGCTGCAAGTCTTTAAAACTACTAGTACACTGCACCATTAAATAAACCTCTCCATTTTATCTCAGTTTGTTCCACATAAGCATCACACTACAAAAGTTTGTGAGAAAATGCATACATGAAGGAAAATATGTGGTTCAAGGTCAAAGAGGTTACTTGTTATTATGACTGGCCCCCAAATTATGTCTTTGGTATGACAAAGAATATTTTAATTCTCATTTAATCATTGTACATTCTCACTATTTGCTTAGCTACAAACCCAAATCCATCAGAAGGTAGCCACCTACCTGCCAGCTCACATGACAAAACTACTGTCCAAAAGCGACAGGCAGGTTCTGTCAGGAGATTCTGTAGCCTTCCTATAAGTCTGATTCCTACACTGATGTACTCACCAAGACTGAACTCCTACAAACAATGCCCACACCCCAGGACAGCTGCATTCACTCCAGTCCCTCACACTGCCAAGGAGCAAGCCTGCAACTACTGCCTTTGGCAAATGGATTTATTACATAGAAGTCCAGACTGTGTCAAGTGCTCACACACCTCTATTCAATATTTCTTCTAAATCAAAGTTGTAAAACTAGGAAATTGCCACACCGACTCATTGGCTGCAAAGAAAGTTTTTGGAAATTTTGGGAAGCGTTCAAAACTACCTTTTAAAGGTGAAGTTTTACTGGATGCCTTATGCTGTATTTATCAAAAACAGAAGGGCCACAGCACACTCTATTTGCCTTCCTTTTCAAATGAGCACTAAGACACAGCAAAAGGCTGGAACAGAGATAGCAGTGACAATCAACCCATCTTTGGCATGTTGGCAAACTTCAACATTTGGACACAAGTATGTAAGGAACTCTTACCAATAATCACACATGATCCATGACACCTGAATAGGTTGTGGGTGAGGTTTTGCTCAGGAGGCTTTGAATCATTGGGACAAGTAACTGAATCCTTTAGCCTGAGCAGAAACAGCCCACTCCACAGCAAGTACTGCACAATATAACCTGATTGGAGGCTGTAGCTTTATTAGTGATGTAGGGCACATGAGGCTAGACACCCAAGGAATGTTCCAGGAGCACATTGATTAGGTTCTGAGGGGTATCACTTAAATTTTTTCAGTTCACTGCTTGGAATTTCATTGATCTTTATTTACATCTAGTGAGACACGG
This sequence comes from Ictidomys tridecemlineatus, assembly GCF_052094955.1. Lineage (NCBI taxonomy): Eukaryota > Metazoa > Chordata > Mammalia > Rodentia > Sciuridae > Ictidomys > Ictidomys tridecemlineatus. Next base: position 30,263,202 of record NC_135492.1, read on the forward strand.
ATGGAGGTTTATATTTTATGTATTGGTATACATAAAGGTTTTTTTTTGTTGTTGTTGTTTTGATTAGTTCACAGAAAGTGCTTTGTGTACCACTTGTAAGATTAGTCAGAGGTCTTCCAAGCTTTGCCACAAAAGCAGAAGTCTGTGTTATAACCCACATTGAGATCTTTGCAAAATCATTTTCTGACATTCTGTTGAAAGAAAATTATGGTGAAGGTCTCCTAAGAAGCTTATTTAAGATTATTTGGTGGAGAAGGGAGAGCCGCTATATTAGGACACCAGAATGGGATGCTCCTTACCAAGCCTTTGGTCATGTAGTGTGTGTTAAGAAAACCATCACACAATTTTTTTCCAGGGCTACTGAGGTACTCTAAAACACAGAGAAAAATCAAGCCTGGGTTTTCTGGCATATTCCACCTAAGTATTATTCATGGGGAGAAAACCTAAATTGGATGTAGTTTTTTAAAAAAAATTCACTGGCATAAAAGACCTTTAAAAAGGAAGAGATCAGCGCAATTGTGGAAGAAACACCTGCAGAGCTACATCTGCTGATGTGGTTATTCGTGGGGTCCACACTCACAGCTGCAGCAAATTCACCACCTGAGCTACAAAGCGTTCAGTCCAAAATGCCTGACTAGCATGCACAAGGCAGGATTTGGTCCCCAGGACTGGGAAAAGAAAAGAGAAAGCAACTCAAGTATAGGGCAAAATATATTTTGAGAAAGCGCCTCTCTAAACAATATACACAAATGACATTGTTTTATAATTCTCTTTAATGTGCCTACATACAGCACAATACATGAGCCTTATAACAAGCACAAGTGACAAGAGTGATGGTCCCAGAGTCATCAATAGATCAATAAGCAATCAAGCAAAAGGAAGATGCCAGCTGCAGGGTACACAGACACATCCCTATGGTCCCAGCTGCCACCCTCACCCCATCTCAAAAAATAACAATTAAAAGGACTGTGGAGAAACTCAGTGCTAGAGCACTCCTGGGTGAAATCTGAACTAAGAAAGAGAGGAAAGAAGTTCAGAAGAGCCATTTCACCAATCTGTACCAAAGGCTGGAGTAGAGAGGCCTAAACTAACATATACAATATGTAATGAAACATTAGACACAAAAGACTTAAAATACGGAAAAATGGAATCTAACAATAAGAGAGATTTAACCCAGAGAAACATGTTGCTTTCAAATCTTCATGCTGATGCAATACTCCCCTCCAACCCAGGGTACTGGGTTGGAGGGGAGTATTTTAAAGTACTCTCTGAGTACTTTAAAAAAAAAAAGAAAGAAAAAAAGAAATGAAGGCACACACCATTGTCACACAGCTACAGTGGTTATCTCAAAATAAATAAATAAAATGAAATAAAATAAAATTTTCCTCATGTCTGAAAAAATTCAAATAGATCTGAAACAAGCAAAGTTCTCACCACATTTCTACATAAAGGGCTTTTTCCCAGTGTGATTTCTTAAATGCTGTTCAAAGGGACCTGGACAGTTGAAAGTGTTACTGCAATTTTTAAAGATAGAAAGGGGATTTTAACATGTGAATTCTTTTGTGCCTTTGGAGAAAACTCTCAAAGCTGAATACATCCCCATATGGCTTATCCTCAGCATTTTCTACACTATGAGTCTTTTCATACAACTGAAAAAAACTAGAACAGCTGAACCCTTTATATTTCTTACTTGCATAGGATTTATTCTTTTTATTCCAAAAAAATATTCCCAGTCCTTAGGAAAAAAATGAGAAAACTAGAAGATTTCCTACATTTCTCACATTCACAGGGCTTCTCTGCATGAATGTTTTCATATATAAGAAAGGAAATGAAGCTGACAGAATGTAGCAAATCCCCCAAATTCAGAGGGATTTTTTTTTCAATGTGAGTGAAATGGCTTTGAAGGCAACAGGGACAATGGAAAGATTTGTGATATTTTTCACATTTAAAGAGTTATTCAGTTGGAAGTTTGGTGTATGCCTTTAATTCCTCAGACTCGAGAGGCTGATTCTGAAGAATCAATGTTGGAGGCTAGCCTCAGCTTCTTAGGAAGACCCTAAGAAACTCAGCAACTCCCTGTCTCAAAATAAAAAGTAAAAAGGAACTGGAATGTAGCTCAGTGGTAGAGCACCACCAGGCTAAATCCCCAGTGGATCGATTGATCCTTTGCTCTCTCTCTCTCTCACACACACACACACACACACACATTTACACACACACACAAACACACACACACACACACAAACACACACACACACATACATTTTCAGCTGTGTGAGTCTCTCTTGTCTTTGAGGATGATATGAAATGTGATTTACCATATTTCACATTCAAAGGATTTTTCTCCAGTAAACTTCCTACATGTATATGAGTGAAACAGTAATAACAGAAGAGTTTACCAATTGTTTTCATGCATATGACTTCTATGAAGTATATGTTCTTTCACATGTGTGAAGCAGACAAGATGTGGCAAAGGCTTCTCCACATTGTTGACATTCATTGGGCTTTTCTCCATTATACATTTTTCCGTGTCTGTGAAAGTCACTGGATCTAGCAAAGGCTTTGTCACACTGCTTACATTATTAGGGCTTCTCTCCAGTATGAGTTTGTTGATGTGAGTGAAGGTAAGAGGACTGAGTGAAGGCTTTGCCAGACTGCTTACATTCATAGGGCTTCTCTCCAGTATGAGTGTGTTTATGCATCTGAAGGTAAGAGGCAGTAGTGTAGGCTTTTCCACATTCTTTACATTCAGAGGGCTTCCCTCCAGTGTGTGTTCTTTCATGGCTCTTAAGCTTATAGAATGTAGCAAAGGCTTTCCACATTGTTTGCATTCATAGGGCTTCTCTTCAGTATGTGTTTTTCCATGTTTATGAAGCTGACAGGATGTAGTAAAGGCTTTGCCACACTGCTTACATACATAGGAATTCTCTCCACTATGAATTATTTTATGTATGTGAAGGTCACCAGATCTAGAAAAGGCTTTGCCACACTGCTTACATTCATAGGGCTTCTCTCCAGTATGCACTCTTCCATGTATTTTAAGTTCACTGGATCTAGCAAAGGCTTTGCCATACTGCTTACATTCATAGGGCTTCTCTCCAGTATGAATTTGTTCATGTGAGTGAAGGTGAGAGGACTCAGTGAAGGCTTTCCCACACTGCTTACATTCATAGAGCTTCTCTCCAGTATGAGTTCGTTCATGTATCTGAAGGTAAGAGGCAGCAGTAAAAGCTTTTCCACATTGTATACATTCATAGGACTTTTCTCCGGTATGCATTATTCCATGTATGCGAAAATGACGGGATGAAGCAAATGTTTTTCCACATTGTTGACATGCAAAGGGTTTCTTTCTAGTATGTGTTCTTTCATGAATCTGAAGACAACTAGATGTAGCAAATGCTTTTCCACACTGCTTACATTCATAGGGCTTCTCTCCATTGTGTGTTTTTTCCATGAATTTGAAGGTGACTAGATCTAGAAAAGGCTTTTCCACACTGTTTACATTCATAGGGCTTCTCTCCAGTGTGTGTTCTTCCATGAATCTGAAAACGACTAGATCTAGCAAAGGCTTTCAACACTGCTTACATACATAAGGCTTCTCTCTAGTATGTGTTCTTCCATGTTCATGAACTTGACAGGATGTAGCAAAGGCTTTGCCACACTCCTTACATACATAGGGCTTCTCTCCAGTATGAGTTCTTTCATGTTTGTGAAGGTCACCAGATGTAGCAAAGGCTTTGCCACACTGCTTACATTCATAGGGCTTCTCTCCAGTATGCACTATTCCATGTATTTGAAGTTTACTAGATGTAGCAAAGGCTTTGCCACACTGCTTACAATCATAGGGCTTCTCTCCAGTATGAGTTTGTTCATGTGAGTGAAGGTGAGAGGACCGAGTGAAGGCTTTCCCACACCACTTACATTCATAGAGCCTCTCTCCAGTATGAGTTTGTTTATGTATCTGAAGGTAATAGGCAGCAGTTAAGGCTTTTCCACATTTTTCACATTCATAGGGCTTTTCTCCGGTATGCATTCTTCCATGTCTGCGAAGATGACGGGATGAAGCAAATGTTTTTCCAGATTGTTGACATCCAAAGGGTTTCTTTCTAGTATGTGTTCTTCCATGATTCTGAAGGTAACTAGATCTAGTAAAGGCTTTTCCACACTCCTTACATTTATAGGGCTTCTCTCCAGTGTGTGTTTTTCCATGTCTGTTAAGGTGATAGGACATAGCAAATGCTCTTCCACATTGATTGCATTCATAAGTCTTCTCTCCAGTATGTGTTCTTCCATGTGCACGAAGCTTAGAGGATGTAGCAAAGGCTTTTCCACATTGTTTGCATTCATAAGGCTTCTCTCCAGTATGTGTCCTTCTATGTGCATGAAGCTGATGGAATGTAGGAAAGGCTTTTCCACACTGCTTACATACATAGGGCTTTTCTCCTGTATGAGTTCTTCCATGTCTGTGAAGGTCACCAGATCTAGCAAAGGCTTTGCCACATTGTTGACATTCATAGGGCTTCTCTCCAGTGTGTATTCTTTCATGGCTCTTAAGTTTATAGGATATAGCAAAGGCTTTTCCACATTGTTTACATTCATAGGGCTTATCTCCAGTATGTGTTCTTCCATGTATATGAAGCTGACGGGATGTAGCAAAGGCTTTGCCACACTGCTTACATTCATAGGGCTTCTCTCCAGTGTGAGTTCTTTCATGTATGTGAAGGTCACCAGATCTAGCAAAGGCTTTGCCACACTGCTTACATTCATAGGGCTTCTCTCCAGTATGAGTTTGTTCATGTGAGTGAAGGTGAGAGGACTGAGTGAAGGCTTTCCCACACTGCTTACATTCATAGGGCTTCTCTCCACTATGAGTTCTTTCATGTATGTGAAGGTCACCAGATCTAGCAAAGGCTTTGCCACACTGCTTACATTCATAAGGCTTCTCTCCAGTATGTGTTTTCTGATGTATTCTAAGTAATCTGGGATAAGCAAAGTCTTTCCCACATACCTTACATTTAAAATGTGCATTCCCTCTGTGTGTGACATTGTGCTTTTGAAGACTTATCTGTGAAATAAAGATTCGACCATCTTGTTTACTTTCATAAAATTTCTCTCCAGAATCAGTTCTTTCATATCTTCTAAATAAAGAGGAGAAATGAAAGCCTTTCCCACATACCTCACATTGAAAAGGTTTATCTCCACTGTGTATTATCATGTGTCTTTGAACACCTGGGAGAGAAGAAGAGGCTTCACCACATTGTTGACATTCATAGGGTTGCCCCCCAGTATGAGTTTCTTCATGTCTTTGAATGTCATTGGAACAACTGATGACTTTTCCACATACTGTACTTTCATATGGTCTATATTCAGTTTGTAACAACATTTGTGTGTCAACACTTTTGAGAGAAACCAGAGATTTCCTATATTGTTTAAATTCACATGGCTTCTCTTCATATTCTTCACGCTTATAGTATTTGTGTCCAGAGTGAGATGTGATGTGCCTATGAAGGAAAGAAGGACATATGAAATCATTTGCACACAAAATGAAGTCACATGGATTTAATCTATTAAAATTTGTCTTTGTTTGGTTAAAAATTGGAATCGATTTGAAGGTTTCCCCACACTATTCTGTAGGGAAAGTTTGAAGTTTACCATAGGACTTCTTTGAAGAAGAAGTGACCAGCACATAATTGATACCTAACTCATTCACAGTTTTCTATTTTTTATAGGTCTTTAAATTTCTACCAACATCACATAAAGGCTAGATTTTCTGACTTGTTAAAGTTGCCTGAAAATAAAAAGATTAAAAGGAAACAATCCTTTCCAACACAGCTTCTCTATGGCTATTATTCACATAGTCATATTCACATATGCAATTTCATAGTCCTTTTTGCATGTCAAATACTTTGAAAAGACTGAATACCTGTTACAGATAAGTATGTATTTCTGATAAAAAATATTATAAGAATAAATACATTTCAAATTATGCATACTTCTTCGGTTGGTTTGCTTTAAAAATTATATGACAGTTCTCAGATTCCCTCACGAATTCCTCTTGTGAGTAAACCTACAGTTACCTTAGGTTTCTTCCACAGTTTTCAATCTGATCTTCAGTGGTCTTGTCTTCCCACTTGTTTCCTAAAATGAGACAACATAATAATCATTATGAATATTTAGGACCTAGAAATGCTTGGCCAAATTGTAGGTGCCATTTATGCTTCAATAATTCATCAACTGATTTCCTTTTCACCTTCTACATAAATGAGCAAAATAAACATGAGTTCTCGATTTGATTAATTTTAAAACCATCATTATTACCTATAAAAGCCAGGTTTCTGAGGACTTCCAGCATCACATCTCTGTAAAGGATCTTCTGGGAAGCATCCAGAAAAGCCCACTCCTCCTTGGTGATGTTCACAGCCACATCCTCAAAGGTCACTGAGATCTGAAATATCCCACAAATGTATAGACAACTCCAAGACACATAATTATGAAGATATCCAACACAGAGAACAAGGAGAGAATATTAAAAACTATGAGAGAAAGAAGGCAGATTACATTCAGGGGTAAACCAATTAGGTTAATGGCTTATTTTTTATCACAGACGTTGAAAGCAACAGGATCCTGAAACAACGTATTTCAAACGCTGAAAAATAATGGATTCCAACTAAAAATACTGTATCCAGCAAAATTAAGCTTCAGATTTTACAATGAAATTAACATATTCCATGATAAACAAAAGATAAAAGAATTTGCAGCCAGAAAACCAGCACTGCAAGGCATTCTGAGCAAAACACTACAAGAAGAGGAATTGAAAAACAGCACCCAAAACTAACATTGGGAGGTAACCCAGTATAAAAAAGAACAAAAAATATAACCAAAAAGGAATAACGAGCCATATTAAAATAAATACATAAATAAGCATGTCTGGAAGAACAAACAATAGATCAATAGTAACCTTAAACATTAATGGCTTAAATTCACCAATAAAGAGACAAAGGCTAGTAACCTTGAATAAAAAAACGAATCCAACAATATGCTGCCTTTAGGAGACTCATATGACAGGAAAAGACATACACAGGTTGAAAGTGAAAGGCTGGGAAAAATCATACAACTCACATGGTCCTCTGAAGCAAGCAGGAGTTGCCATACTCATATCGAATAAAATCAACTTCAAACCTAATTTAATCAAAAGGGATAAAGAAGGCCACTATATACTGTTAAAAGGAACCATCCACCAACAAGACATAAAAATTATCAATATGTATGCACCAAACAATGGTCCAGCAGCGTTCTTAAAACAAACTCTCCTCAAGTTCAAGAGTCAAATGGACCACAACACAATAATTACCAGTGACTTCAACACACCGCTCTCTCCTATGGACAGATCCACAAGACAAAAGCTGAATAAAGAAACTGTAGAACTCAATAACACAATTAATAACTTAGGCATAACCAAAATATATAAAATATATCAACCATCATCAAGTGGATACACATTCTTCTCAGCTCATGTGGATACACATGGATCCTTCTCAAAGATAGACCATATATTATGCCATAGGGCAACTCTTAGTAAATATAAATGGGTGGAGATAATATAATGGACCTTATCTGATCATTTAGAATGAAACTGGAAATCAATGATAAAAGAAGGAAGGAAAAATCCTGCATCTCCTGGAAAATGAACAATATGTTACTGAATGATCAATGGGTTACAGAAGACATAAAGGAAGAAATCAAAAAATTCTTACAAATAAATGAAAATACAGACACAAAATATCGGAATCTATGGGACACAATGAAAGCAGTTTTAAAAGGGAAATTCATTGCCTGGAGTTCATTCCTCAAAAAAAGAAAAAAACCAACAAATAAATGAACTCACATTTCATCTCAAAACCCTAGAAAAAGAACAGCAAAACAACAGCAAATGTAGCAGAAGGCAAGAAATAATTAAAATCAGAATGGAAATCAATGAAATTGAAACATAAAAAAACATTGAAAAATTGATAAAACTAAAAGTTGGTTCTTTGAAAAAATTAATAAGATAGACAGACCGTTAGCCATGCTAACGAAGAGAAGAGAGAGAACTCAAAATCCCAACATATGGAATGAAAAGGGCAATATCACAACAGATACTTCAGAAATACAGAAGATAATTAGTAATTATTTTGAAACCCTATATTCCAATAAAATAGAAGATAGTGAAGATATCGATAAATTTCTTAAGTCATATGACTTGCCCAGATGGAGTCAGGAAGATACACACAATTTAAACAGACCAATGACAAAGGAGAAAATAGAAGCCATTAAAAGACTACCAACCAAGAAAAGCCCTGGAACAGATGGATATACAGCGGAGTTTTACAAAACCTTCAAAAAAGAATTAATACCAATACTTTTCAAGTTATTTCAAGTAACAGAAAAAGAAGGAGATCTTCCAAATTCATTGTATGAGACCAACATCACCCTGATACTGAAACCAGACAAAGATACTTCAAAGAAATAAAACTACAGACCAATATCTCTAATGAACATAGATGCAAAAATCCTCAATAAAATCCTGGTGAATCGACTACAAAAGCATATCAAAAAAATTGTGCACCATGATCAAGTAGGATTCATCCCTGGGATGCAAGGCTGGGTAAATATACAGAAATCAATAAATGTTATTCACCACATCAATAGACTTAAAAAACCACATGATCATCTCGATAGATGCAGAAAAAGCATTCGATAAAGTACAACATCCCCTTATGTTCAAAATACTAGAAAAACAAGGGATAACAGAATCTTACCTCAACATCGTAAAAGGTATATATGCAAAACCTCAGGCTAGCACTATTCTGAATGGAGGAAAAACTGAAGGCATTCCCTCTAAAATCTAGAACAAGACAGGGATGCTCTCTATCACCACTTCTATTCAATATAGTTCTCAAAACACTGGCCAGAGCAATTAGACAGACGAAAGAAATTAAAGACATAAAAATAGGAAAAGAGGAACTTAAATTATCACTATTTGTGGATGATATGATAATATATCTAACAGACCCAACAGGGTCTACAAAGAAACTACTAGAGTTAATAAATGAATTCAGCAAATATAAAATCAACTCGCATAAATCAAAGGCATTCCTGTATATCAGCACCAAATCTTATGAAATAGAAATGAGGACAACCACCCCATTCACAATATCCTCAAAAAAAATAAAATACTTGGGAATCAACCTAACAAAAGCGGTGAAAGATTTATACAATAAAAACTACAGAACCCTAAAGAGAGAAATAGAAGACCTTAGAAGATGAAAAAATATACCCTGTTCATGGATATGAAGAACTAACATCATCAAAATGGAAATATTACTCAAAGTTCTCTATAGTTTCAATACAATGCCAATCAAAATCCCAAGGGCATTTCTTGTAGAAAGAGACAAAGCAATTATGAAATTCATATGGAAAAACAAAAGACCCAGAATAGCAAAAGCAATACTAAGCAGGAAGTGTGAGTCAGGCGGTATAGTGATACCAGAGTTCAAACTATACTACAGAGCAATAGTCACAACAACAGCATGGTACTGGTACCAAAACAGGCGGGTGGATGAATGGTACAGAATAGAGGACACAGAGACCAATCCACAAAATTACAACTATCCTATATTTGATAAAGGGGCTAAAAGCATGCAATGGAGGAAGGATAGCATACTCAACAAATGGTGCTGGGAAACTCAAAAAAATTAACAATAAGAAAACAAATAAGGGCTGGGGATGTGGCTCAAGTTGTAGCGCACTCGCCTGGCGTGCATGCGGTCCAGGTTCGATCCATCACCTACAAAACAAAAATGTTGTGTCCGCCAAGAACTAAAATAAATAAATGTTAAAACTCTTTTCTCTTGGGCTGGGGATTGGCTCAAGCGGTAGCGCGCTCGCCTGGCATGCGTGCGGCCCGGGTTCGATCCTCAGCACCACATACAAACAAAGATGTTGTGTCCCCCAAAAACTAAAAAAATAAAATATTTAAAAAATCTCTCTCTCACTCTCTCTTTCTCTCTCTCTAAAAACTCTTCTCTCTCTCTCTCTCTCTCTCTCTCTCTCTCTCTCTCTCTCTCTCCCTATCTCTCTCTCTCTTAAAACAAACAAACAAACAAACAAAAAAAAACCAATAACCCAATGAACAAATGGGCCAAAGACTTGAACAGACACTTCTCAGAGGAGGACATACAATCAATCAACAAGTACATGAAAAAATGCTCACCATCTCTAGCAGTCAGAGAAATGCAAATCAAAACCACCCTAAGATACCATCTCACTCCAGTAAGATTGGCAGCTATTATGAAGTCAAATAACAACAAGTGCTGGCGAGGATGTGGGGAAAGGGGTACTCTTATACATTGCTGGTGGGACTGCAAATTGGTGCGGCCAATTTGGAAAGCTGTATGGAGATTCCTGGGAAAGCTGGAAATGGAACCACCATTTGACCTAGCTATTGCCCTTCTCGGACTATTCCCTGAAGACCTTAAAAGTGCATACTACAGGGATACTGCCACATCAATGTTCATAGCAGCACAATTCACAATATCTAGACTTTGGAACCAACCCAGATGCCCTTCAATAGATGAATGGATAAAAAAAAAATGTGGCATTTATACACAATGGAGTATTACGCAGAACTAAAAAATGACAAAATCATGGAATTTGCAGGGAAATGGATGGCATTTGAGCAGATTATGCTAAGTGAAGCTACCCAATCCCTAAAAAACAAATGCCAAATGTCTTCTTTGATATAAAGAGATATAAAGAGAGCAACTAAGAACAGAGCAGGGAGGAAGAGCAGGAGAAAAAGACTAACATTAAACAGAAAAATGAGGTGGGAAGAAAATGGAAAGAAAAGGGAAATTGCATGGAAATGGAAGGAGACCCTCATTGTTATACAAAATTACATATAAGAGGTTGTGAGGGGAATGGGAAAAAAAAAACAAGGAGAGAAATGAATTGTAGTAGTTGAGGTAGAGAGAGAAGACGGGAGGGGATGAAAGGGGGGATAGTAGAGGATAGGAAAGGTAGCAGAATACAGCAGTCACTAATATGGCATCATGTAAAAACGTGGATATGTAACCGATGTGATTCTGCAATCTGTAATTGGGATAAAAATGGGAGTGCATAACCCACTTGAATCTAATGTATAAAATACGATATGTCAAGAGCTTTGTAATGTTTTACACAACTAATAAAAAAATTAGAAAAAAAAAGAAAGAAAGAACTCAATTATCTAAAAATGTCACCATGGGCTGGAGATGTGGCTCAAGTGGTAGCGCGCTCGCCTGGCATGCATGCGACCCGGGTTCGATCCTCAGCACCACGTACAAACAAAGATATTTTGTCCGCCAAAAAACTAAATAAAATATTTTAAAAAATTCTCTTCTCTCTCTTTAAAAAAAAAATTGTCACCTTGTCCAAAAAGCAGCCTTACAAAGTTTTATAACTCTCAAAACAATCTTCTTAATAAACAGCAGGGGCTACTTTTCTAAGTCTCACAGCAAAATGAATATCCAATGATTGTCAAACTCTTCTTAACAGCAGCCGGTTCACTACCATAATATACAGTCATGAGACACATACCAATGTTCTGCTCAAGGACATTTTGATCAAGGGTGGGCCACATTTGCAATGATTGTCTGTTGTGAAAGAGATTCATTGTGCCTGTAGCAATGGTGGTGCAAACAAACCTAAGGCAGAAGCTCTTCCACAGTGTGGTAAAGCAACAAGTTTGTAGCCCAGAATTCTGAACTATCCCACACAGTCTGTGTGTGAAAGAGGCCACCACTTACATCTGTAAGCATGCTATGATGTCTGCACAGTGATGGAACAGACAAAGAAAATGTTCCTGCCACTTACACAGAAGCATACTCAAGGACTGAAACCATACAGAACCACCCCAAACAATGAAGAACCAACAATTACCCTCAGAGACATCAGCCCAACTCTGTCAGGACAATGATGCAGACAGGAGGGCTTCATGGACCTTCAACCAAACGGGAAGCACACTGAGGTTTCAGGGTCACAGCAACACTCCACAGGACATAAACCACACCCCTAAAAGTGGACCACCAGTGAAATCCCATGTATGCTCAAAGAATATGAGAGCTAAAGCAGAAATCAGATCACAAGAAGCTGAAAAGCCTCCAGGGAAAAAGACATTAAACACAGGGCTCTGAACAGACACAGGACAAAGAGGTGACTCAAGAAAAAAGGTGACCATTTTGAAAGAAAAAAATGTAAAAGTCCATCATAGGAATTTCATAGAGGACACCAGAGGTGGTGTTGTATTTGTATCTAAGTCATCCAACCCACATTTCAGAAAACAAGAGCTAAAAGCAACCAATGAAACTGCCACTTCAGAAAACCAGAGAAAGAAGAGCATGGTAAACCTAAATTGACCACAGGTAGGTAACAGAGAAGGTGTTGGTGAAACCACAATCAGGAAATCCGCAGTCTGCAAATAAAGTTCTTCATGAACATCTGCATCACTGATTAACCAACAAAAGGCTAAGAATACAGAGGACAGGGACTGGGGTTTTGGCTCAGTGGAAGACTGCTTTCCTAGTGCTTGGAAGAAACTGGGTTCAATCCTCACTGCCACATAAAAAGAAAAAAATAAAAAGTGTAAAATATACAATAATATTAAAGAAAAAAGCATCGAGGACTGAAAACCTACTAACAGATTTAAAAGTGTCATCGTCAACAGTGCATTGGGACTACAAGATTATCATAAATGTGCTTGACACAAATTAGACAACTGCAGAAACTGGACCACTTCTTTGAGAGATACAATCTCCTACAACTCACACAAAAGGGGAAATACACAAAATAGATGCATCCATGGCTGCTGAGAAAACCAGACTCAGAAACTAATTACTTCCTAAAAAGGAAAGGCAGGGCTCTGACATCTCAAACAGGCTTCCATGAGACACATAAGAACTGCCACCAGTTTTCTACTTTGTTTCCAGAACATAACAGCTGAGTTAACACCTCCTAAGTCTCCCTGAGGCATAAGTTACCATATTATCCAAATTAAATAGATGAAGAAAAGTATGAAACAGAAGACTATGAATGATGCTCATAAACATAAATGCAAATTTTAATCATAAATGCAAAAAACTGTACAATTAAGTCATCACACTCCAGGTGTCTATGCAAATGATGTGAAAATTATGGGCACAGGAACTCTCACTGCAGTGACTACAGCAGCCATATCCACAACGGCCCAAAGCTAGATGCAAGGAAGACGCACCATTCAATACTGAAATGAAAAGCTGAAGTTTAACCACACCAAAGAGCATCACCCAGAAAATGAGCTCTGCAGCCTGGAAAGATACAGCACCCTTAAAGGCAGACTGGAAAGTGAGAGAAGCCAGTTTGAAATGGCCAAGTGCAGTAAGATTCCAAGTCAAGAACATTCTGGAAAAGACAACATTATAGATGCACTAGCAAAACTGATGGGTGCCAGAGATATAGGAAGCAGAGAGGGAGGAAGAAATGAGGAGGAGTGATGAACAAGTGGAACACAGGATTCCCAGAGAAGAAGATTCTCTTCTGTATGACATTATCTTGTATACGACGTGACACACACAATCACATCACAAGGAAGAGGAACCCTAAAGTAAAGGATGAACTTTGGCTTATCCAAAATGTTGCTTCATCCATTCTCTTTATCCAATGTTCAACACCCTACACCAATTCAATATTTTGAAAACAGTGGAGACTATCAGCTGGAGAGAAGGGGTATTTGATATTATATGTAATGGCACATTTAAATGTCACCTTGATTGGATTAAAGGATGCTGATGATTAATGAGCTTCTGGGTGTGTCTATGAGGGTATGTCTACAAATGACTGGCATAAGGGATAGTGAGCCAAACTGGAGAACCTCCTTAAGCTAGGCAGCACCATCGAATAAGATGGTGTCTTGGGTGGAACAAAATTCTTCACTCTCCCAAAGTGGACTCTGTCAGTGATTCTCTAGTGAGTTTCTAGAATCTTTGCTCTGGACTAAGGCAGCACCATTGATCCCTATTGTTCTGTGGCTTCAGCCTCTGGGACTCTGCAGCTACTACTTCTCAAGCTCTCCAGCCTGCCGATGGCCACTGTGGACATCCACCTTCAGGTCAAGTACGCCAATCTAATGACTCCCCTTTGATAATCATACTTCCTCTTGATACTGTTCCTCTAGAGAACACTGACTAATAAACTATGTAAGCCTAAAATTGCTCATAAAAACAAAGTTTATCTAATAAAGAAGTAAATAAACTATCAAGCCATGAAGTTTTAAAAATGTATACATAAGAAACAATATTAATATGCTAAATACATTTTTTATAATAATGCAAAAATAAAGCAAAGAGGAAGAGTCATAGCTACAAATTTCAAAAGTATGAACAAAAGCAAGAAAACTGATTTTCAATACTATTTCATCTGGAAAGAAATTGGATGATAACTCTTCAAAACTCACTCTAACTGCTGGTGTAGTGGTGTGCACCTGTAATTTCAGCCACTAGGGAGGTCAAGGCAGGGAAATGGCAAAAGTTTGAGGCCCGTCTCAGCAACAGAGCAAGACACTCAGGAATTTAGTGAGACTGGTCTTCATCAAAAATAAAAAGGGGGTCTGGGACTGTAGCTGATGTGGCAGACCACTTGCTAACATGTGTGAGGCACTGGGTATGATCCTCAGCACCACAGAAAAATAAATAAAATAAAGGTATTCTATCCATCTACAACTATACAATATTTTAAAAAAGGAAAAAGAAAAAATAAATAAAGGGCTGAGGATGTGCTCAGTGGTCAAGTGCCTGTAGGTTTATTCCCCAGTAAAACGCCTGCACAACTCCAGAACATTCCTCACAAATTGAAATTTATTTCTGGAAGATAACTAAGCATGAGCAAGTCCATGGCATCAATTCCCAGCACTCAATAAGGAAGCAAATAAATAAACAACAGACTACAATACTAATTCTTTTGGGCTGGAGAGTAGCTTGAAAAAATACATGTAATTAGATAAACATGATTATGATACAAATGGTACACAATTAGAGGCATAAAAACAAAAAAATCAGTAGAAAGACACCACACTTTCTCACAAAGATTGAATGTTCCCATGTTCTAAACTCTCTAAAAAACACTGAGCTTCCAACCAACTTCTGTGAAATTTAGGGCATGGTTTACTGTATTTTGGAGGTAAACTTAAGAAAAAGTATATCTAAAAATGGAAATAGGAGGGTTGGGATTCTGACTCAGAAGTAGAGTGTTTCCCTAGCACATGAGACACCCTAGTTTTGATCCTCAGCTCCACATAAAAATAAATAAATAGCTATTGTGTCCAACTACAGCAACAACAAAAAATACTCTTCAAAAAAATTGAAAACAGTAAACTGTATCTAAGACCAAGCAACAGGACAGAGAGAATAGAAAGAGCATTTATGTTGTACAGGACAGAGAGAATAGAAAGAGCATTTATGTTACTCCCAAGTTTCATAAGCTAAAAGGCTAGCTCCCAAAAGTTTGGCCCCACGAGGAAGCAGTTGGGAGGGAACAGGAATTAGGTGACATGGTGAGGGGATCAGCACCATTATTTAAACACATGGATCTCTTCTTTGCAGAAAACAGGTGTCATTTACTCTTTCACTGATATTCAGTGATAAAATGATTACAGTTAGGTATTCAAGGCATTGCCAAAGTTGTCCTTAAAAATTACAATGAAGACGGATGTGCTGGTGCAAACCTGTAACCCCAGCAGCCCTAAATGATGTAGCAAGACTCTGTCTCAAAACAAAGAATCTAAAAGAGGCTGATGGTTAAGCATCTCTGGGTACCATTCCTGATACCAAAAAACCACACAGTTCACTTGAACCTGCCAAGTTAGGACAACAACGGTGAAAACTGTCGTCCTTTGTAAAATTCATCACCTTGTGAAGGACAGATACTAGTTTTCATGAAATCACATTCATAAATTAGTAGAATTGGACTCAAATTCTGCAGCAATAATGCAAGACAGAGTTTCTCTGTATCTTACGTGGTATTTTGGAATCTAGGGTTGGATTTCAATTTGAAACCACTGAAAAGACAAATCTGAATCTTACCAACTTTCTACACATATTCAGGGGTAGCAAAAGGTAAAATAGGTAATTAGATGTTTTTTTTTTCTTTTTTTCTTTTTTCTTTTTTGTTTGATGCCCTCGAGATTAAACCCAGAGATATTTTACTACTGAGCCACATCCCCAGTCATTTTTACATTTTATTTTGAGACGCAGTCTCACAGGTTGCATAAGGCCTTGCTAAGTTGCTAAGGCTGTCCTCAAATTTGCAACACTCCTGTCTTAGCCTCTGGAGCAGGAAGGATCACAGGTGTGCACCACTGTACCTGGCTGTAAGCTGGGATTTTTAACAACAACAAACAAAAAAAAAGGTGGATTTTAATCCACCTCTCTCTTGCCTCTTTAATAATAGTCCATCCCATTTGACTCTGAATAAATAAACCTGGGCCTCACATAAGTGAGCAAATCATTTCAAAGTGATACACAAAAAGCTTTGGTGCTGAGGGAGCACAGATGTGTCAGGCTCAAGGGGCAGGGAAGGTCCCTGACAGCTGGGACATGCTTTCTCCTGGTCTTGCTCATTGAAAGCATCCAGTATCACCCTCCCAGGCACCTGGACCATGACTCCAGTCTATGAGGCTTTACAGGTTTGCACAGCTCTGCACTGGGGTGGGTGGTCCTTATGCTCCAGGAGAGGTTTTGCTCCTTCAAACCATGAGAGACTAAAAGGGTAGGAGTCACTGCTCACCTGGCCCCTCAGCACCAGCATCAACAGGCTGACTGTCCACCTGTCTCCAGGGAATGGTGACAGAGCTTGGGGAAAACAAGGTCTCAAGGAAGTAGCTGTTTAGATGAGGCCTTTTCCAGAAGATTCCTCAGCCCAGGGCCCCCAGCAGCTTCCCTGAGAGGCTGCACCCCACACCTTAGGCTGTCCTCTGGGAGCAGCTGACCCAGAGCCTGAAATTCTGTTAACCTTGCAAGGCACAGGGAAGCTATGGGCACTCTGTGGCAGCTCCAGGAGAGGATAGTGGCTGAGGACATGGGATTCTGGGAGGTGCCCAAAGGGAACCTCTGCCCAAGAAATCTGACATGGTGCCTACACCTAAGGAAGATAAAAGAAAAAGCACAAGATTTTTACAGCTGTGAACTCAAGTTCTCTATACAGTTGCATCTACATCAAAGAACCTTCAGAGTACTTGACTTTGACTAACTAGACCACCATGAGGGTGGAAAAGCAGGGTTCTGTATGGAGAGCAAATATTATCTTGGGCTATTATAAGCCCTTAAATAGCACATCATCTTAATTTCTATATCAGACCACAATCTCAAAACTTCTCAGAATATATCACTGACCTTACAAGACATCTCCAAAATCTACCAAAGCTCAGAATGCAGTAACAGACATACAGAATTTATTTGCTTTGTTTTTTTCTGTACCCCACCAATCTGATGTTCCTACCAATGCAATTGGTTAATGCAGTGATACACAGTTTCTTTTATAAAAGTTCATGGAGGCCAGGCAAAGTGGCACACAACTATAATCCCAACAGCTTGAGAGGCTAAGATAGGAGGATTGCTAAATTCAAAGCCAGACTCAGCAACTTAGTGAGACCATCAGGAACTTAGTGATATTATGTCTGAAAATACAATACAAAAAAAACTTGGAATGTGGCTCAGTGTTTAAGTGCCCCTGGGTTTAATCCCTGGTATATTAAAAAAGGAAAAAGTAGAAGGAAAAAAAATGAAAGAAAGAAAGAAAATAAAGAAGAAAGCAAGAAAAAAAGAAGTGATGTAATCTTTTCCAGGGAGGGTCACACACATTATTCAGGGTAACTTTAATCCATGTTCCTTAGTATGATAATTAATATTTGGGTTAAAATAATGTATTTTCTGTAGCTGGGGTTGTTGATGACTTTAATCCCAACAGATTGGGAAGCTGAGGCAAGAGGATCACAACTTTCAGCCAGAGCTGAGCACCATAGCCACATCCTTTCTGAAAATCATACTGAAAAGAGCTGGGGATAAAGGACAGTAAAGGAATCAGACATTATTGTAGTGGCAACCAATTTTTTCACAAAAAAAAAAAAATTAACTTGGTTTTCCAGAAATCTGCACCATGGCTAATTTTAGGACTATCAATAAAAGAGTATCCACAAAAAAGTTCAGTGTAGATAAACTTCCTATTTTTGTGTTGCCCTACTTTACTGGGCAGCTAGTCTGGAAAAAATCAGCACTCCTGGGCTGGGGATGTGGCTCAAGCGGTAGTGCGCTCGCCTGCAATGCGTGCGGCCCGGGTTCGATCCTCAGCACCACATACAAACAAATATGTTGTGTCTGCCGAGAATCAAAAAATAAATATTAAAAAAAAAATTCTCTCTCTCTCTAAAACAAAAAAAAAAAAAGAAATCAGCACTCCGGGTGTTGGACTCCCCGTTACTAGTTTTTTACACACTTGTATCCAGAATAATAGTTTGTAGTAATGTTCAAACAAGGCCTCTGGCCTCGAGCTGGGCTTCACAAATAAGTCACCAACTGGGCTCCATGGTAACAGCTGGTGGGGGAGGAAATAAAGGGGAGAAGAAGCTCTCCCCTCCTCAGGTGCTGTCCTTGAAGGGTTAACTTGGCCAGAATAGAGAAAGAAAAACCTGCTTTTATGTGTGTGATGTGACAACTTGACTATGGTGACTCCACTTTGTGAACTCAGCCATGACACTCAAAAAGCTCATGACTGGGGCAGTTTGTATTCTTTTGTTCATGAAAATTCCCAAAGAACACAGAATGATCTATGGGGCCTACTGGAGACTAACTGACCACAACTTTCAGGCTTACTTACGTTGACTGAACCCCCAAACTTTACTTTTGTGGTTTCTGTGCTTAAATATGGAGCCAACTGAAGGCAGGGGCACCACACCGACCATCTCATTCTTTCGAGAGTAGAGTGTCTGCAACTGGCCAGCAATAAAGGCTTAACTGGAATAAGACTCTGTGGTCTGAGAGTTATTTGGGGGTCCCTGTATTTCAATGTGAACGTCTGACCCCCTCTCCTTACATACTGGGTATAAAATTTTGAAACCACCTGAACTCAATTTTCAAGGGATGGATGGATAGATTACAGCAAAAGCATTGCCCTCTGAGACTTGCTGCAGCCAGATAAACCTGTTTACAACTATCTTCAGTGCCTTGTCTCCTTTGTCCCTACATCATTATTACCCTGTGTGCTTACCTAACTACAGGACTGGTGTGACTCTACATCATGGACTCTCAGAAAAGGGAGCAGTTATACTGTATTGATGTAGCCCAGAATTCCATATCCCTGGGATCTATAAACAACCCCCTTATTCCCTTTAAAGCAGTTATTTTGACCAAACACGAGGAAGTGTTGAGTGATCATTCTTTCTCCTCAAGGATAATATTCACAAAGAGAAAACAAATGCTTTCAAAAGTGTTCTTCTTGCCAGGGACATTGGCACAAGCCTGTAACCTCAGTTAAGCGGGAGGCTGAAGCAGGAGGATCACAAATTGGAGGCCAGCCCAGATTCCAACACAAAGGGAAGGGAGAAAGAGAGGGGGGAAGGGAGGGGGGAAGGGAGGGGGTAAGGAAGATTGATTCTTTCCACTATTTCACTAAGCGACAATGACAATTAGAGGACGGTGTCTATTTGAAACCAGTGGGAAGAAGGAATGTCTGGCTGAGCTGTGAGGTGGAGAGAAGGTGGCCTTTTAGAGGGCAGGTGGCGCCTGCAATTTGGAGGACGTCCACTAGGTGGAGCTCCACAGAGAGAAGAAAGGTGCATTTTTGGTCCTGCTTCCTACACGTTGGGAAAAGTGAGTGCGGGTCACAGGTAGAGAGCAAAGGGGACACCTGGGACCGGAGCCACCCTTCCAAACCCAGGGAACCAGGGGACAGGACCCAGGGCCACCCGACAGCGGCGACTCAGGGCGCCACTCAGCAGCTTGCCCGCCCGCCGGGCCCCAAGGCAGGTGCTTACTGCCTACATTCAGCGAACTCACCATTTTTGGCTTCTCTGGTGACCTGGCGTCCTCTGGAGGAACCTGCGGGCACCTGAGATCCCCGAGAACACGGCAGCCCAGTCACTGGGGTCCCTGGAGCAGAGAACACGGGGCCTGAAGCAGGAGTAGCCCATTTGGTGAGGAAAAAAAGCCCAGGAGCTTGCGGCAGCCCGCCCTTTCCCTCCCTTTGCGCACTGATTGGACAGTTACACCAAGCGACCCGGATGGATGGCCTCCAGGCCCGCCTCTGGATCGTGACTGACAGCTAACAGCATCCAATCACTGGCTGAAATTGGGTAGAGTGACAGATTCTTGGCCCCAGCCCTTTTCAGGAGGAGCTTCCTGGCTGTGCTGAGAAGGAATCCAGGTGGGAAACCTTGGTTTAGCCTCTGGGACAGAGGTGACACGTGGCGCTGAGCTAGGCTTCAGCCATAGAGTGCTTTCCGAGCGTGGCGAGTCCCTGGGTTTAACCTCAACACAAAAACAAAGCACAGCTTCTCCAGGAGGCTGAGGCTGGAGGAGCCCAAGGTCACGTCTGCATCTGCAAACAGTGAGACCCTGTCTACAAATAAAATGAAAAGGTGGGGATGGAGCTCAGAGGACGGGGTCAAGCCCCACTGGGTTTGTTTCCCAGTACCTTAAAAAGGAAAGAACGATATATTATTTTATATTATATATATAATCTATATTTTATATATTTTTGTATATATAAAATATATATAATATATTTTTTATAAAATATATAGAATATATTATATATTTTTATACATAAAATATGTATTTTATATAATATAGTCTCTATATATTATATGTATTTTATATATAAAATATGTATTTTATATAATATATTCTATATATAGAATGGATATTTTCTATAATATATCTTATATATTATATATATATATATATTTCTCACACTAAGTACATCTAATCAGAATATTTTCTATAATATATATATATTATGAAAAATAATATATATATATATTAATATATATATATATTTTTTTTTCCCCAGCTGATGCGACCTCAAGTGACTTAGAAAGACACTGTCTCCAAATTTTTGAAACACTTTTTAAAGATATCATTTATATGACCCATATATAATATCAAAAAATGAAAACAATTTGAAAACTATTTAGTAATTCTCCTGACCTCCTGCCCTCTGTTGCTTTGAGGAGGCTCCTGATATACAAAAGGAAGCAACTGGGGTTGGCTCTGATGCCCAAGGCTCCCTCCCTAGCAGAAAGGGTGGGGGAGGAAGGGAGGCAATCCTCTAGGGCAGCAATATGCTGTGGAAATAAAATGGGTGCTTTGTGCTTAGTGTAGATGTTCTACTTCGAATGTTAGGAAGTCTTCTGCAGAAATGTGACTCTGGTGACCCCACAGGTCTGTTCAGATGTTCACCCAAAACCAAACAGAAACGATTATGATGCAAAGCAGGAAAGAAACTTTGACCAGTGCACCTACACCAGGAAGACAAAAAAACCCTGTCCTTACCCTGTCTTCAGATGCTGACAAGGACTTTGAGATTTTATAGAAAGGATAATCATAGGAATGTATGGATAGGGGAAATTGTATGTAGGATTTAGTATTATCTGTAGAATTTAAGCTTCAGGCATCTGTGGTCTTATAACTTCTCTGTGAGCTCACACTCACTTGCCCCCTGGATGCATGTCACTGTATTGCAAAGACTGACCTCACTTTGTCAGGAGGAAGTCCCCCTCCAGTCTATTCTTTCCATGTCAAGGTTTTCAAAAAAAGCCACAAGCCATAGGAAGCAACATACCCCCAGGAGCTGACCCAGCACTCTCAGTATTCTGGGTTTGAACCGATAGTCCAACCAGAAAGAAATGAAAACCCTTCTCAGCTGGGTCCCTTAACCCTGCATATAAACCATAAAAAATTGCCACTTGGGGCCAACACTGTCTGTCATGTCTATCCCCCTCTTGGAAATTAAGTACAATTTTTTTTCTCTACTCTTAATTTGGGATTTGTGAAGTCTATCACATCCTGCTTACTGGCCCAAGTTCATTCTACCGAACAATATTGCCCATGGCCAACGGAGGGCTATTGTGTAAAAAGTCGTATTCCTACAATGTGTGGAAAAGTGGTCATATAGCTGCCAGGGCTGAGAATTGAATTCCAGGTGCCTTTATTGTCCCCCATGGTAGAGATTGAATTGAGGGCAGGGGCACTTTGCCACTGAGCATCCCTTTTATTGTGGTTCAAAGAAGGTGGGTGTGAGCATAACTGTAATGGGCCTGAGAGAATAACTCCAGATGGTGACTCCAAGCTACTATCAATCCAATGAAGAGGTTGACAAATCAGAGGGTGAGACCCAGCATGGTTGTTCATTCCTGTGATCATAGAGGTTCAGGAGGCTAAGACAGGAGGATTTCTAGTTCTAATCTAGCATCAGCAAAAATGAGGTGCTAAGCAACTCAATGAGAGCCTGACTCTAAATAAAATAGCAAACATGGCTGGTTATGAAAATATAGTATTTTGCCTTAAATGTACAATCGAGATATAAGAAAGGCAACCTGAGGGCAATTAGAGCAAAATGGAGAGTCACATGTACAGCCTCAGACTGTGGATGTGGAAGATCTCGAGTCCGTGCACCTGAACCATCCTGGACCCACAGGAGGTCGGGGAGGGGTCACCCTGACCAAGAGAGAAAGAAGCAGTGTTGATTTAGGTAAAGTCAAAAGTGTCTAGGTCCAAAATGCACTCAATTCAAGAAGACTTTCCTGGCACAAAAGGACAAAGGGAGTTGGGGACAACTAAGGATGTATAGCTTTATATGAAAATATGTGGGGGTTTTGATACCAGGGATTTGACTGAGACCTGCCAAGCCACTGAGCCAAACTTCCAGCTCTTTTTTTTACTTTTACACAGGGTCTGGCTAAGAGGCTTAGTGCCTCACTAAGCTGCAGAGGCTGCTTCCAACTTGCAGTTTTTCTGCATTAACCTCCCAAACCACTGGGATTTCAGGAATGTGCTACTCTTCCCCGCAGCATGCTTCTTTAAGCAGCCCAGTGGGACACAGGGAAATGCAGGTGAAGATCTAGAAGTTGGTGCACCCCATAGTACTTTGCCAAAGAGAAACTGGGGTGAGAAGCGGGGACCCTTGTGAACCAGAGGATAGAATGCTGACTGCATCTTGCCTGCTCGCCCAGATGTTCCATCCTGTAACACTGTCAGTAAAAGCTGTGCTTTTTCTATACCTGTGTCTCTTAGTCTTCTAGGGGACACACGCAAGAATGGTGGGAACAGATGATTAAGAGAATAATCCTGTAAAATGGGCCCACTGTGCTGACCTGCACATGCATGATTTCCAAAAATCAATTTACCTGCAGCTCTGCCTGGCCTAAGTGGACATGAGATGTCCCATTCAGCAAACTACCTGTGATCTGCATGAGAAATGCAGGCAGGAAACCCCCTAAGAGGAACCCAAGTGACTATGTAGAGACAGACTTTGTGACTCTTTTTACAGACCAGATTTTGGAAGAAAGGATAATTTTTTGGATAAGAATCCAATTAGAATGGCTCAGCGTGGGCCAAGGTGACATAGAGTTGCCATGACCATCGAGACTTGAAAGTATGATGTCACCCTTCTGTCAAAAGTCAAAAAGTGCACCTGGGCAGGACTCTGGAAACTTTCCAGAGACTCCAATAAAACTAGAGTTCAGAAGAGGCACACGGTCCCTCTGCTTTCTGAGAGGACCCACTTTCGCCCTTGAGAATGTCCCCTTCCCCTTCAAGAAGTTCATGCCTGTTACAGGGTGACATGTCTGAAATCTTTCTGATGTGATTGCAAAAATCAAGGGTTCAAATGGGTCTTTTCACTGCCTCAGTTTCTCGGGCGGTCCCAGCTCTATAATGAGTTCATTCTCTCTAAAAACAAAAACAAAAACAAAAAAAAAAAACCCAGAAACCTTCATTAACAAGCAGCAAAACAAAACAAACAACAACAACCAAAAAATAAATCAGTAACCTGCTAGAGCAGCCTCCACAATTTAGCTTCACTCTGTCTCTAAATAAAGCTTGCAATAGAGATGTAGTTCAGGGCATGTAGTTCAGAGAGCCGGGCATGGTGGCACACACTTCAAGTCACAGCACATTGTGAGGCTGAGGCAGGAGGACCATGAGTTCAAAGCCAGCCTCAGCCATGGTGAGGTCCTAAGCAATTTGGTGAGACCCTTTCTCTAAATAAAATACAAAATAGGGCTGGGGATGGGGCTCAGTGATTGAGTGCCCCTGCGTTCAATCCCCAGTCCCCACCCCCTCAAAAAAAAACATAATAGAATGTAAAAGGACAGATATAAATCTAACGACATCAACAGTGACATTATATGCGCAATCTTATCCAAAGGTAGAGGTCATCAGAAAAAAAATAAAATAAAAACAACGTCCAATTCTACGCACCTGAGACCCAGATCAGGAAATATAATGAGCCAACTAGTCCCAACTTTGCCCCAGATCTCCCTCCTGGCTGCCTGTGTGAATGCAGGTTGGGGCTCTGGCTTCAATCAAGACTCTGATCAGGAAGGGGAGACCCACAGAGGTATGGGGAAGCCCTGCGAGAGACCAGGTTCCCCTTGGTCACGATAGCCACAAAGGGCTTGCAGTTTGAGGTGGGCTCTTCCTCCGGCAGAAGGGCCAGGCCAACAGCTTACCAAGTGCTCTCCGCGAGGGGGGAATTGAAATTTGAAACTCTCCTGCCCACCTCTGGCCAGAAAAGTAATAAGAAGGGTCCTGCCAGACCCCTGTTTTGGATGTTTTCAAAGTGAAGGGGGGCTGAGAGAGAGTCAGAGAGAGTTGATGTAGTGATTGGTCAGAGCCTCCTGCTTCAGGACTGGAAGGCAGGGGGTCATTCAGAGTGGCTCCGCCCATATTTTCTATTCCTTAATATTTAAAGGCGATTGGGAAATTGTATCTTTCAGTCACTGGATTCTTGGTCTGAGATCATCATGATCTACTATTGAAACAAAAAAAGCATTAGTAGAAAACATACTATCTCTAGGACATCACCACCTTGAAAGATCCAGGTTGTTGTTGTTGTTGTTGTTGTTATTATTATTATTATTATTATTATTATTATTATACCAAACACTCATCAGAAGATTCTTCATCTTTTCTCGATATTATTGGGAAGCCTTGCACTTGACAATGGTAACATAGACATTTTCATTTGGCATGGCGCTTCAGCCTCTCCACAAAGCACGGAGCCGAGGGCTCAGTCACAATATTTACAACAGTGGCTTTTTAGAGCATTTTAACTCAGTTCTAATTTTTCCATCAGCATTTATCTGACTAAGAAAGCTCTTGGAAGTAATTTAAGTCCAACGTTAAGAGAATCCCTATGTTGTAACTTTGAAAAAGAGCCATAAAGACTGTATCATAGAAGCAACGAATGATATTTAAATTAGTCCCGTCAAAGATCCTGGCCTAAGTCTGGTTAACTGGCATGCACCTGTTTCAGACCTGAACCTTAACTTCAGCAGAGTGTAGCTCTGAAATATCAGCTGGCAATTACTACGATGAGTTGTATTCATGCAGGCTACAGGATAGTCATCATCTTTTCTCTTAATTCTCACATTTAAGGAATCTGTTAGGTCTGTCAGTGATGTAGATATTCTGACTGCAGAAGACAAACATCCTAACATCCTTTTGGGTGCCATCTCATGAGGGTTAGGGTATTATCAATAAAACCTCCAGGTGACAGGCATCCTCCTGTAATTGTTCTTGTCCATTCTAGGAGACCAGCCTAAATGTATGCACTATTTCTAGAATTCTTGTGTGGTACTGACTAGACATTTGCATAATACTTAGGAATACTCAGGAATAATACTTAGGAAAGGTGCCAATTTCTATTGTAGAATGATCAGGGCAACCCTACATTGGTAGATACCTTGTGTACATAACTGGCCTGTAGAGAAAAATTCTATTTCATCAATCTTTCAATTTGGACAACTGTCCACATAAGTAGTCTTAATTTGTAAAGGCAGCATAATTGTCTGGTTTAGGTTTCTTGTATGGTGTCTATTCCTCAAATAGAATCCCAGACATCCTGTTTGCCATAGGATCAACATATAGCTGACTACTACAGTCAGTAGGATTAATCTAGTTTTATGGTTGGGCTTTCCAGTCTACACTACAATGTACATTAAAAATGGATCTGAGGGCTTGGGTGGTGGCTCGGTGGTGGAGCGCTCGCCTAGCACATGCGAGGCCCTGGGTTTGATCCTCAGCACCACATGAGAACATAAACAAAATAAAAGGATTGTTTCCATCTACAAGTAAAAAACAAATTGAAAAAATAGATCTGAGAATGGGTCCATAGAAGTTTCTTCATAATTTTTACTTACTTGACAAGTTCATGAAGCTGCATGGTTGGAAACTCTGCAGTTGGAAGATTTACCTTCCTATGTCAGGTTTTTCAGTCATTTTCATGATGACGGTTTAAATTCTATCTTTTAAACCTGATTTAATTTACTTAATCATGTTCAGCAGCAATGAACATGATTCAGTAAATTCAACAGCAGTCTCAATTTTTTTTTTTGGTGGTGCTGAGATTGAACCCAGGGCCTTGTACATGTGAGCAAAGCACCCTAACAACTGAGCTATATTCCCTGAGATTCTCAATATTACAATTAAGAAAAAAATTAAATATTTTGTAAGAACTAGTGTGTGCCTCTAGGGTCCTGTGTTCCCCCTTTTCTTTATTTAATAAAATTGAGTAAAGACTTGGCATAAGCCATAGTATCATCAATTTAAGTTATAGTTAGTAGTACAAGTATTTTAATGATAAGATTTACCTTGTATTGATTATTGTAATTTCCCAATATATATACTAGTTGATCCATCTTAACAATTTAAAAGGAATCCTCAATCTCTTTCTGAGAGAAGGTTTCAACATATCTTTATGTCTCAGAATATTATCCTTTAAATAAGTGTCTCTCGATGGTCTTTTAAAAAATGTCATTAAGCATTATATAAATCCTACCAAATTTTGTGGATAATAGTCCAATCAGAGAACTTCTATCATGTCTGTGAATTTTCAACAAGGTTTGCAACTTTTATTGCTCAAAACTAACATACAACTTTAATTTGGAGAACCTCAGTCCTAATAAAATTCCCAGATCTCAAAATGATTCAACAAACAAAATATTCAAGAATGGACAGTCTTTGAATCAATCAAATTTAGTCTCCAAGGAGAATTGTAAAAATTAGAATCTATGTCAGCAGTTTAATGTATTTAGTGTTTAATCAATGATGTGAATTTATTCACCCAAATTAATCCTTGCCTTAAACAATAAGAATCATTAGGCAATAAAGACCTTGCTTAAAGGAATTAAACTTAACATTTTAATAGATCTTTATCATGTCAAAATATGAACA
This sequence comes from Ictidomys tridecemlineatus, assembly GCF_052094955.1. Taxonomy (NCBI): domain Eukaryota; kingdom Metazoa; phylum Chordata; class Mammalia; order Rodentia; family Sciuridae; genus Ictidomys; species Ictidomys tridecemlineatus. The sequence goes on from NC_135492.1 coordinate 30,290,699, forward strand.
AAAATATTAGCTCAGTGTCAGCATAGAGAGTAAAATCAGGGAAATAGCCTGAAATATCCTTGAATTAATCAGTTAAAACTTTTAGTCAGTCCAGTACATATAAATCCCTTTTTTTCACATTTCTATATTCTCTAATTAATAATATAAAAATATTTCTATTTAGGAAAATATTTTTATCATAAAAATCTAGAATATAAAGATCTTGGTTTACCCAAAGATGATTTCTTTCTTTTTAGGACCTCCAGTGTGTGCTTCTCCTCTGTTGAAATTCCTTTTAGAATTTTTCCTGGTTACACTTTGAAATAATTTCTGAAAATAATTTCTGAAAAATAATCATCTTTGTATCTTGACAAAAAAAATATTAATGAGGGCTGGGGTTGGGGCTCAGTGGTAGCACGCTTGCCTGGCATGCATGAGGCACTGGGTTTGATTCTTGGCACCGCATACAAATAAATAAAAAAAAAGTAAAGGCCCATCAACAACTTAAAAAATATATTTTTTTTAAAAAAATGAAAAGAGATATCAATGAAAATATAGTTAAAATCCTTGGATATTTCTGCAGATAAGGGCATAACCTAAAATAAATACAGGATATAATTGATTAACTTTATGTAACCACGTGGTTCTTAAGATATTTTGGATCCATTTCAACATGTTTTTAACTAGGAGTACACGACTGCATGTGACATCATGTGATGTAGCTGATGATCCTTGTGTATACATTTATTTATTTTTTTTAATTTATTTGGTCAGGAACAAGAAGAAAAATTTGGGGGGTCATCCCAGGAACATGGATGGCTTTGTTTCTGCGATAAACAAATGCTTCCCCTGAGATACAGCCATCTGATCCTGTAGGAGGTTCAGAAAATACACACACACACACACACACACACACACACACACACACACACAGGCTGAACCCTTTTATTGAGGAGAAGCCATTCAAATGAGGCCAGGGGTCAGGTTTCAGGGAGCTGAGTCTAGCTTCCTGCTGTCTTGTCCACAAGAGGCTTGGTTTCAGCTTTGGAGTTGTTCTGTATCCTCACTTGCAGTGAAAGCATAAATGAGAGTCAGACCCCATCATTCCTCCTCCAATTAAAAATCCTGCAGGAGAAGGGTGAAGTGTGTGGGAAGGGCGACCCCTGCCAGGCTCTTGCAGGAACACACAGCTGCAGAGTTCTTAGGGTCCCTGTTAGCCTCAGATTGTGTCACCTGAGCAGCAAGTGGAGACCTACTCTAATATCCCCCAGATTTCAGAGATGAGGGTATTTGCACAGAGCACATAAATAACCTTTGGAAAACATTCATTAGTAAAATAACGTTATATTGATGTATGCATAGATTTTGGAATGCTTCAATCTAGAGACGGTTTTCACATTCTTTATGGTGTTTGAAGAGAAAATTCTTGATTAGGTACTCTTTATCAAATTTTCTGTTGTTGCTGGTGTAGGGGTTCATGCCTATCATCCCAGCAGCTCAGAAGGCTGGCTCAGGAGGATTGCGAGTTTCAAACCAGCCTTGGCAACTTAGTGAGACCTGAAGCAACTCAGTGAGACCCTGTCTCTAAATAAAATATAAAGAAGAGCTGGGCATGTGTATCAGTGGTTAAGTGCCCATAGGTTCAATCCTCTATACCAAGAAAATAAAATAAAAAATAAAAAAGTCTTAAAAGTGGTTCCTGATAGTACCTTCAGTCTAATTCTAAGACATCTTTCCTCTCTCAAGCTCACCAAAATTCCCTCTTGTTTTTCGCCCTGATAATTCGAGTAATTTCAGTATTTGTATTTCTGTGTGTTCCATGACACTAGAGTATATTTGGACACTTTATACATACATGGAGTGTAACTTATTCTGATTAGGATCCCAGTCTTTTAGTTGTGCATGATGTGGAGTTACCCTGGTCTGTAGTTATATATGAACATAAAAAATGTGTCCCATTAAGTTTACTCTCTTTTCTACACCATCCCCCTCCCTTCCCATAATTTCCATTTATCTAATCCAATAGCCTTTTTTTTCCCCTCCTCAACCTCCGTGTGTGTGTGTGTGTGTATGTGTGTGTGTGTGTGTGTGTGTGTGTGTGTGTGTGTGTGTGTGTGTGTTACGTTTTCTTTGTCCATTCATCTGTTGAAGGGCAACTGGGCTGATTGCAGAGTTGAGCTATTATAAATTGAGTTGCTATAAACATTTTTGTGGCTGAGTCACTGTAGTGTGCTGATCTTTAAGTCCTTTAGATATAAATCGAGATGTGGCATAGCTGGGTCAAATGGTGGTTCCATTTCAAGTTTTCTAAGGAATCTCCACACTCCTTTCCAGAGTGATTGCACCAATCTGCAGTCCCACCAACAATGGGTGAGTGAACCTTTTCCCCACCTACTCGCCAATATTTAATGATACTTGTATTCCTGAGAATTGCCCTCCTGACTGGAGTGAGAGGGAATAGTTTTAACCTGCATTTCTCCAATTGCTTGAGATATTGAACTTTTTTTTTTCATATATTTGTTAACCATGGATGACTATATATTTAGTGTGTGGCTGGTGCTGGGGCTCCAGCTTCCTCATTCTGCAGGACAACTTTTGAATCTTCTAGAATCATTTTAGAAACACTTCTATCCTATTTGAAGTTTGTAGTCCATTTACTATAATGAATTGTTCACAGTTGTGTGTATGATTCCATCTTCAAATACTCCCATGTGTTTATAAGAATCCAATCTCAGGCTACAACTTTGTGGTTTGTTCAGTGTAGTTTTTTAGTAACAACTGATGTCACTGTGCTGAACCACAGAGTTTTGTCATGCATTTGAAAGAGTGGGTAATAGTTTTGGTTTTCTTCACAAATTGATGTTGGTTTTATGGAACTTGTCAATTTCTCTCCAAGTTTGGAGAATACACTGAATCCTTATGTCAATTTGGGGTGTACTGTTTTCTTTTACTTTTTGGGAAATTTAAAAAATATATTTATAAAAATGTATTTGACTTTTACAAAACAATTATAGAATTGACAAAGATTTAACAAAATTCACGCCCAATTGAAGTTTATTACAATAATCTACCCTAGGCGTGTTAGGCTCGAATTCAGGACCCTCAAAAGACCACCAGAGACCAAGGTCCATGTAAGCAGCAAAGAGGTGTTTATTGGGAGCTAATTCGGTCCTTCGTGTGCATCCAGCAACTGGTGATGCTGAGAGGCCCCTAGCCCAGTGTTTGCAGCAGTTTTATACACTATTTGCAGAAGGCAGGGACTTCACATACATCATAGAATCTCTTGGCAAATCATCACACACCGCAGGAAAATCATAAAACAACCCTAAAACATGATTAGCACATTCAATGGTGGGAACAAGTTGGGTAGCGGTGATTGATTAGTACAGAGGGGAATTCATTTGAACTGGTTGGTTTAGGCCATGAGGGTTGTAGGTGCTGAACTACATGGTTTTCCAACATGTTATCAACCACCATAAACTATAGGGAGGGTCATCTGGCATCCCAGGTATTTTTCCTGTCTCATGCTGATTGGTGGCTGCTAGGGGGTTGCTATGGGTCCCCACCTAGAGTAACTCAGAGACACCTGGCACAGCGGATATCTCCTGTTATTTGCAGACAAACAACTCAGCAGGGTGCATTTATGCCTAGGAGTGCTCTGTGGGTGTTTTCAAGGACAAGGGTCATGCCCCTTTTTTGAACAGGCTTTGCTCTGAGGTACAGGCTGGTTTTTCAGACTCAATGGCATTTTTGTCACAAAGGTTGGAGGATCTCTGATCTCTGTGCCCTTCAACAGATGAATGGATAAAGAAATTTTGGTATATATACAGAATGGAATACTATGCAGCCTAAAAGAAGAACGAGATGATGGCATTTACTAGCAAATAGATGGAAATGGAGAATATTATGCTACGGGAAATAAGCCAGTCCCAAGAAATCAGAGGCCAGATGTCTTCTCAGATATGCAGATCTAACTCACAATAAGGGTGAGGTTCTTGGGAAGAATAGAGGAATTTTGGATTAGACAGAGGGAAGTGAACAAAGGGAAGGGGCTATGGGGGTAGATTGAAAGTAAAATAAATAAGACGTCATTACCCTTTGTACATATATGATTTCATGACCAGTGTAACTCTACATCATGTGCAACCAGAAGAATGAGGAGGTATAATACCCCTATGTAGCATGTGACCAAATGCATTCCGCTGTCCTGTGTAACTAATTTGAATACATAAAAAATCTTTTCAAAAGTTCATTGTACATTTTTGTATAAAAACAGTATCTAGTACTTGGGAAATAATCCCCAAGTATTTAAATGAAATTATGAAGATTCATAGAAGGTCATTTAGCAAGCAGAAAGCAGTTAAGATTATAATGGGAGTCTTGAATCAATCATCACTCAGAGCAAATTTAATGTAGAAAACAATAATAACAGAAAGAAAATAATTCAGAATCCAAGTAGGAAATAGGAATCACATCCTTAATGTAAACTTGGACTCTGGGAGTTCAGCTGTCTGTCAAAGCACTGTGTCTCTCTGCCCAGCCACAGGGTGCATTTCTGAATGGGCTGCAAACTCTTCCTATTTTCTGAGTTTCCTGCCCCAGGATTTCTGCTGAATGCTGTGACTAACATTTAACCACTTGTCCTCAAACTCCACTTCATATCTATTTCTGAAGAAAACAATTCTCCTTCCACATGAAGAATGATATAAACATTGAAATGGCTTAAATATGTTTAATTACCCCCACCCTCAAATCTCACTGCCTTGCTAACCCGTGTTTAATGAACAAGTCACTTTCTGGGTTTTTTTTAAACTTCTTGACTCTTTTTCAAGCACATGTACCTCTTCCTTGCTCCTTTTCATCCTCACATTGTAGGAAACTCCGTGGAGACTTGGGACAGTCTCCCTTCACCTGTGGGCTAAGGCCAATGATTTGCTTCTATTCATGAGGGTGTCTCTGGGGCGTGGACCAAGGAGGCCTCATCCGTGAAACAAAACAGCTATTGGCCCAGGTTGAGGAGTGGAGGTTCAGCAAGATATTGAAACGTTTTCAAGACATGTCAAGGGGCGATATGGTGCACAGAGAAACAAACATACTCAATGAGATTGTCTCAGTATTACTCTGTTCCTATTTTTTTTTTAAATTTTTTAGGTGTAGTTGGACACAATAACTTTATTTAATTTTTATTTATTTTTATGTGGTGCTGAAGGAGTGCAGGTTGCAAGTTCTGAGCAGCCTTTAAAAGGAATCTGCTGCCATTAGGAGGGCCTTTATTTTTATATTATTTTTGTAGATATCTTTCCAGGTAGTTAATAGTCTCAAAGCCCCAAACTTATTTGATGTCCATACTTTTCAAGAGTCACAATCTTTTCTGAAATATTGATTATCTAAGATATATTGAGGACATGGTTTAGAATATTTTCCTGTAACCTTTGACAATCAGGATTAATTATTTACATTTTCACCTTAATCACTAGGTGCACACTGTTGTGGGGCAGGTCACTCAGAAAACACACCAATTCCCAGTTCTGTCCAAATGGACAAAATTTAGCTGGGCAGCCAGGGACAGCTCCCTGGAGGACCTATAACTGTCTCTGCAAGGAACAGACCCAAGCCTGAGCATGGAATAAGCATTTCTTACATGATATGAAGTCTCGGGGTAAAATGGAGTCTGTTTGGTCATTGCCCATATAACCTGGCCCATAACACTATACTACTCAACTACATGTCTCCTGGTCTATAATTAACTTTTAACTTTAAATCATATGTATAATTACTTCATTAACCTTTAACTTTAAAGCACACCTATAATCATTAGTAAGCTTTCTTACTTTTAATCTAAAGTCTCAGTAAAACACACTTCAAATAGTGAAACACACTTAAAATAGTGAAAGCCTATTATTCCGAAGTGACTCTAAAATATATCTATATTAATTTTACATTATTCTATTTTTAATTTCCAAAGTAATTTCCTTTTTTATGTATGACCTATTTAACTGTTTTCTTAAAGTTTCCTTGATCCTTAGTCAAAGCCCACCAAATCTCATGTCTTCTTAATCTTTTAACTAAAGGGCAGGTTCTGCACCTCAACCCATTTGCCATTGATATTAACTCTGTGTTTTCCACTTTCATCATGAATTCCTGTGTGAGGCAGAGGAGGGGTGTTAAGGGGAGGAATGTATTTTTATTAGCCTCTTGTCCTCGAGGGGAATACTATAATCTTCCTTTAATTAAGCCAGTTACATAGGGTGGTCCTTGTTGGCACAGCGATTGTTTTTTTTTTTTTTTTTTTTTTTTTTGTAACTAGTCTATTGTACAGGTTGTAGCTTTGGAAGGGAGGGGGACATTAGTGTACATTGTTAACCCTGGGATAAACATTTCTTGTGGATTAGGCTTTTCTCGGGAACTTTGATTGGTCATCTTTCCCCTGTGAGTTTCTTAAGGAATAACACTATTGTTTGCATCCTGAGAGTGATTGAAACACACCTTGGGGCCTGTCTCAATTGTGTCCTTGGTCTCATTCTGGGAATTTTCCTGCATTATTGATTGACGGATGCCCTGTTCTCCATATCAGGAGGATCATAAACAAAACACTTAACATTCCCCATGGTTTCGGTTTCCAGATGGTGTGGCCCTGCCACAGCATCCCCCACACTGTGACCCTGTCAGACAGCGGATGACAGGAACCCCTTCACCAACTCCTGATTGTGAAAAACCCCAGTAAAAAAAAGAGAAATAATAAAAAAAAGAACTGGGAAGTCACTTCAGCAGAACCCAACATGCCTGCTCTGTACTGAACAGGTGATTGAGAGCTGCCTAGGCGGGGAAGCCCTTTACCTGGGTCTTGAAGAGTGGCAGCTGCACTAACTGCACTTAAGCATTAAGCATTAAGAGCTCCGTAGGCCCAGGGATGCTCCTGAGCTGCTTAAAAGTTGGGAAGCAGAAGAGCTAAAGGGGGAAGGACAGGATGGAGCAGCCAAGGACACATTAATCAAAAACCTTGTAGCTCCCAGTAGAAAGGGGTGATTCCGGGGACAAGCTATCTTAACAGCAGATTGGCTCAAGGGCAGGTTCTGGATAAGGGTGGAGGAAGGGCACTGAGGGAATTGACATTTCAATCCCTCAGGGAAGTCTCCAACTTGCCAGACTCATCAAAATTGGCCTCACCCCTTTTCACTGTCTAGACTGACTTGTTTAATTCTGGCTTCACCCCAGGCCCTGCGTGCACAAAGGAGCAAGAGTCCAGCCCCCTAGAGATTCCAAATGCGGAACCTGGTGGAGCTGAATTCCCACCAATTCTATGAGGGGGGGTGGGGCTGTTCCAAGACCCTTGGAAGGAATAAAAAAAAAAAAAAGGAGGTGTTCTCTAAGCTGCCCTGGCTGCCTTGGGAGTCATCCTACTTGTGCCCCATCCAGAATAAGCAGCTGCAGAAGCCCCAGCTTCACAAGGAGGTGGGGACCCTGGAGAACCTGTTTCCAGGCGCCACTCCCCAGGCCCAGAGTTGGGAGGTTAATCGGATGAAGTGAACCACCAGGGTCCAGGAGCTCGCCCAGCAGCCCCGTGGGTGGAGACATCACCCCAGGCAGGATTGCGCCCAGATCTGGGGTCAAGGTCCTTCCTCGGTGCCAGCGCACAGCCACGGGATCCACGCAGAGGTGCAGCTCGCAGGTCCAGGGGATGTGCCTAGGCCACCGCCAGGTACTTGGGACCCGGGGACTGAGCCACTCTGGCCTGGGGAGGGGACGAGCACAAGACCCTGGGAAGGAAGCCAAGGCATTCAGAAATGGCTAGTCACCAAAACCCAGCCCCAGACGCATTCTCTTCGTGGCCCAGAAAGCAGCGCTGGGGTGGGGCGCACAAGGAGGTGGGGGGCGAAGCAGGAGGAGGGGGTGCAGGCCAAGCAGGAGGCGGGGCCGGGTTGAGCCCCTGGAAACTGCGCCTGCGACTAAGGCCGGGCTGCTCCCGGGTCGTAGGGGGTGACACATCTCCCCATGCTGAGACCCTCGGGCCTAGGAACCTCTCCAAGACCCGCTCCCTGCCCCCTCATGACCTGTGTCCCCTACACCAGGTCGGCACAATTGCGCTGAGGTGTCCCCCCACTAAGACCTGCTCTGACCCCTCCCATTCGGAGCCAGGACCCCTCCCCAGGGCCAAGTCCCACAATCTCTATAAGGCATGTCCCCTGCCCCACCCTGACACGGCTGTGACACCCTCCACATACACATTTTTTAAGACACGCAGCCCGATGCCCGTGTCCCCCCAATAAATTCGTAGTCTTCCGTGTCCCGTCCTGGTCCCCACCCCCAGCCATGGCCTGTCACTCTAAGACAAAATCCTGTCCCTCACACAACACTGTCTTGACCCTGGCTGAGACTCCTGTCCAGTCCCCTCCCCATATGGCCGTCTGGCCCTATCACTCCCTGTATTCCACCTGGTCCCGACTTGGAGCTCGGCTTGAGTCCCCCCCCCCCCCACACACACACCCCGCGCCCCCTCCCTGATGCTGCTGGGGAGTCCCCAGGAACAGTCTAAGCCACTGCTGTCTCGCTCCAGGGCCTCTCTCCCCTCCCCCCAGCACTGAGGGTGCCTCCAACACTAGGGCCGTCACTAGACCCCTGCGCTGCCCCTTCCCCTCCTAAGTCACTCCCCACTTCGCTCCTGGGACAAGTGTCCACCCTGAGGCAGCTCCGCTGTGCCCAACACTAAGGCCCGCCCCAGCATGTCCAGTCCCCCCATCCTAGGGCACACCCCTTGCGCCACCCCACTTTAAGGCCTAGTCTCCCCCTAGACAGGCCCTGGTGGGCTCCTGGGCACGTCCACTCCAAGCCTCAGCTATGTGTTGCCCGCTCAAACTGAGGCACGCCCCTTGCTCCACCCTCAGCGTATCCCCTCTAGGACACGCCCCTTGCTCCGCCCCCTGCAGTCCATTGGGCACTTTAGAACACGCCCTTGCACCGCCCTCCACCCTGTGTCCCCCTAGGAAGGCCCCATCCAGCTCCTGGGCGCTTACCCCTCGCAGCCTCAGCTCCGGGGTGCCCAACACTCAGTCCCGTCCCTGGCCCACCCCCAGCACGCCTACGCCCCCACTCTAGGACACGCCCCGCCCTGCTCTTGGCCCCCAAGTCCCCCATCCCGCCCCAGCGCAACTGTGCAGGGCCTTAGGACCCTCCCCCACCGCCGCTAAAAACCGCAGGGTGCGGACCCTTGACTTTCCCTCATCCCCGCCCCCCGCCACAGCTGCCCCCCTCCCCCAGCGCTAGGACACGCCAGTCCCGCTCTGGGTCTTCCAGTCTGCCCACTTCGCTTTTGAGCGGCCCGATCCTCCAGCAGTGGGACCGGCCTCCAGTCCCCCAGCCCCAGGGCGCACAAGGTCTATGGCAGCCCCCTCCCCTTTCCTCTGGCTACCCTCCCCCCACATTGTGACGTCGCAGTGACTCCGCCCACCTGCTCTCCCGGGTTGCCCCACCCCCAGCGCGTCCTGGATAGCTGAGTCCCTCTGGGTCCTGGGGCAGGTGGAGCCCAGGACCCATCAGTGAAGCTCCTAGTAATCGCTGGGGCGGTGGGGCGCCTGGCCCCCTGTTCAGAGGCTCAGGGACTCTCTGCCGGCTGCACTGCGTCTCTGGGGTTGCTTTGAATCCCCCATCTGTGGTTTAAAATCCTAGTGTCCCTGTGAGTCTGGTCTTGCTAGTGCCCTGCCTGGATTATAAATTATACGTTATGACAGGCATCTATATATACTGGAAAAGTATAGTCTATATAGGGTTAGGTACTAGCTGAACTTTCAACATCCTCTGAGATTTTTGGAATGTATCCCCAGAGGATAAAGAGGGCACCTCCGCTGTTTGCATGGGGTTAAATTGGAGGGGACTTTCTTATTAGGAGGGCTCAGTGTCTTATTGCTTGCTGAGAATCTTCAGTTTGGGTGCAGGGGGGAAATGGGCCTCTCTCAGCTTTGGTCTTGATTGGCCATTCGCAGTAGAGACTCCACCCTGGTTTTCTTTGGGCTGCTGGATTCCTTGCAAAACCAGAGGCTTTCCACAACTGGATAATTCTCTTGGAGCTCAGTAGGCATCATAGGAGTTCGTTTCAATTCCTCACCAGACACCTCACATCTACATATTCATGGTGTAAACTTTGCATGCCAAATCCTGTACATTTATTTCCTCTGCAAGGACTCCACCCTGCTTCTCCTCCTTGTATGTTGGCTTCTGCAGACCTGTGAGCAGAAATCATCGAACACCTCCAAGCCAAACATCCTGCTGATCTTGGCAGATACTCTGGGCATTAGGGAAGTTGGTTGCTATGGGAACCTTACACTGAGGTAGAGTGCGGTTTGGGTGGTGGGGTGCTGCCTTGTGTGCAGTTTCGTGGAATAATTCACTTAAAATCCACCAGTGCAAATGAAATTTCTTTGTGCTGCAGAACTCAGCACCAAAAATGATTATTTTCCAACAGTAAAAATAGGGTCTTAGCCCTCTCAAACGACTTGACGCCCTGCTGGGTATGTAAGGGTTTTCTGGGGCTGCTGTAATAAATAACCAAAATACAGAGACTTAAATGTAATCCAGGCACCACCACCCCTCACCCAGCCCTGAAGGGCGGAGGCTGAGACCAGAGTCCCAGGCTGAGCTCCCTCCATGGGCTCCAGGGAGGCTCCTCCTGCCTCTCCAGCTCCTGGGGCTCCAGGTGGCCCCTGGCGAACAATATAGTGGCCCCTCAAAAGCTTAAGATTGAATCACAATATGACCCAGCAATGCCACCACTGGGTTCAGACCCAAAGGATTTGAAAGCAGTGAGTCCAAAAGATACTCACATATCCTGTGTTCACAGAAACCCTGATCCCCAGTATGTCTGGAGACTAGGGCAAAACGCATGTCTTAGTGGGGTGTGGGGGATCCAGGGCCAAAATGGTGTCCAGGAGGTCTGAATGGGGGTCTTTGGAGTCCAGAGGATCTTAAAGAGTGTGGGGTATTTTTTATTTTGGCTAAACTGGGTAGAGGGTTACACACAGGCTTATAAAGTTGTACTCAGTTCTGAGTCTTTTATTCTCAGGGTTAGCAAATCACTAGAATTTTACCCTAAATCCATCAACCTGAATCTTAGGTATCCATTTATGAACGAGCCATTCCTCGGCCCACCCATCTGTCCATGTTTTCATCCAGGCATCATCCATTTGTCTATCTGCCCATCCACCTATGGTGGATGAATAGATGGATGGGTGGGTGGATAGATGGATGAATAGATGAGTGGATGGTGGGTGGGTGGGTGGATGGATAGATGGGTAGATGGATAGATTATTGCCTGGATGGATGGATGGATGGATGGGTAGATGGGTGGATGGATAGATGGATGGATGGATGGGTAGATGGTTGCCTGGATGGATGGATGGATGGATGGGTGGATGGATGGATGGATGGATGGATGGATGGATAGATGGATGGATAGATGGATAGATGGTTGCCTGGATGTATGGATGGTAGATGGGTGGATGGTGGGTGGATGAGTGGATGGATAGATGGATAGATGGGTGGATGGATGGATAGGTGGGTGGGTGGATGGATAGATGGGTGCCTGGATGGATGGACGGATGGATGGATGGGTGGCTTGGTGGGTGGATGGATGGATGAGTGGGTGGATGGGTGGGGAGATGGGTGGTTGGATGGGCAAATTGGTAGATGGGTGGATGGGTGAATGGATTGATGGGTGGGTGGATGGATGGGTGGGTGGGTGGATGGGCAAATGGGTGAATGGATGAATGGATGTATGTATAGATGGATGGTTGAATGGTGGATGAATGAGTGGGTGGGTGAGTAGATGGATGGATGGAAGGACTGACAAGGTTCTTTAGCCTTGGTCCTACTGGTACACTGGCTCAGATCACTCTGTGTGATGGGCCCATCCTGTGCATTGTAGGATGTTGACCAACATTTCTGGTCTCCACCTGCTGCTCACCAATAGCACCACATCCCAAAGTGGGACACGTCCAGTGTCTCTGTACTTTTCCAGTTGTCCTCAGGGGAGCAAAACTTTTCTTATGGGAGGTCACTGAGTGGTCAGCTTTAGGCGCATGAAGAACAAGGTCTGAGCTTTTATAGCTTAGCTCCCACCAGATGCAGCCTCCTCCATGGGAGAAGAGAAGAGAGTAGCACCTGTCATCTGACAGTCCCTGGGGAATTCCTTGAGCTCTAGGGGCTGGGTCACTGCCTTTGGGATTCATATCCACAGTAAGATTCTCAATCTATTTTTGCACGTCTGACTGCAAAAGCTCTTAGGTGAAGTGTTTCATCTTCTCTTTAAATTTTGCACCTGAGAAACCTGGTAGGAAAGTCAGGGTGCACCCTTCGTGGATGCTGATGAGATATTTAAAGCATACAAGCCCCCTGGGTTGCATACCCCCCCAAAAAAAATAAGAAAAAGCCAAACACTTTGCCTTTGTGTGTGACATCGGTCATCTCTTCCTTCAAATATAATTTTGTTGGGGTCCATCTTTTTGTAAGAAGCCCTGCGATGTAACCACAGAGTTATTGTGACAGGGGGTTCCCCATAAGCCACCCTAAGAGGAGAATGTCACCACGCAGATGTGCATTTTGTACCCCGAACCCACCTAAGGTCCTGGCTGAGCGCAGACTGCCTGGGCTCAGAACCCACGTCATTCCCCAGCTGGACAAACACTGTGCAACATCTGTCATTCATGACCTCCAGAAATTGAAATGGGCAAGGTGTCTCTGTGCTAGCCCCTCAGGCCAAAGCCAAAATTCAAAATCTGGGGTGCCCTTTGTAGCTTTTGCAACAGCTGTGGTGGGGTGAGGGCTGTAGGAGGAACCGCCCAGGGTGAGCCTCATCTGTCCTTTGCAAACTCAGAGAAGTGGGCGCACAAAGACAGGTGCCACGCAGCCCTGGGAAGTTCCATGCAGGCCTCCTCTGAGGCCCAGAGCATTCCCAGCCCTTTCCCAAGTGACATACATCTGATTTTCTCAGGACCCACAATATCGACCGGCTGAAGAAGGAGGGCGTGAGACTCACGCAGCACCTGGCAGCCCCCCCCCCCCCCCCGCTCTGCACCTGGAACAGAGTCACTCCAATCAGATGGGTGTCACATGGACTGTGGACAGCAGCTCCCGGCTGCAGCCTGGACCCCATCACTGCTCTAGCTGTGTAGCGATCCCGCAGATACTGGGAAATTGAAAGCTAATGTGCCCTCCTGTCACCTTCCTGCAGTGTGTGCTCCAAACAGGGCCTCGTATGCCCTCACCCCTCAGGACCCTCAGCCCCCGTGGGTGTTAAAACCTATGCACAATGCCGGGCACGGTGGCGCACGCCTTTCATCCCAGCGGTTGGGAGGCTGAGGCAGGAGGATTGTGAGTTCAAAGCCAGCCTCAGTCAAAAGGAGGCCCAAAGCAACTCAGTGAGACCCTGTCTCTAAGTAAAATGCAAAATAGGGCTACAGAGGCGGCTCAGGAGTTAGGTACCCCTGGGTTAATCAAATGGGAGTCACAGATAACCACACACCTCTTCCTGAGGTCTAGATCGTCTCTAGCTGACCTGGGACATGCAGCACCTGGGAAATCGTACTAATACTCAGAGAAAAAAATTGCTCAGGGAAAAAAACACCCAACACAAATGTCTGTTCACGTCTGGTACAGGGGAAATGTTTTTTTCCTTCTGATATTTTCCACGTACCAGCTCTTGTCTCATCAAATTTCCAGGTAGGTGCCCTTGGTAGGCTGTGTGGAGGGATCCTTCTGGGACGGGATGACCACCATCATTGGTGGATGAGAAGCAGAAATACGGTGATTGACAGGTGAGAGACAATGCTCCATAGATGATGATGGTGATACTATCAATGAAGAAATATGTATTAATGATGCTCAATCGATAGCAATCCTGTCAATAAATAATAGAGAAACAGGTGATAGCTAATGATGGGTGATAGAGGAATATAGAGGTGACAGATGCATAATGCACATACAGGTGACAGATAAATGATGTGTAGATAGAAAGGGGATAGATGCAACATAATGATACCTGGATAATAGGTAATGGTAGATAGATAGATAGATAGATAGATAGATAGATAGATAGATAGATAGATAGATATACTGGGTTGGTTCTCATGATAGGCAAGGTGTGTCCAACTTATGCAGCTGACATTGGGGCAGATAATGCTCAGTGGTGGGGTCATTCTGTGCACAATAGCACATTTAACAACCTCTCTGATCTGCACCCACTCCATACCCAGAGCACCACCTCCCACTGGGTCCTCTACTGGAACTTGGGCTCAGGTGGGCTTCCTACCAACGAAACCACTTTTGCAAAAATCCCAAAGGAGCAAGACTATGCCACCGGCCTTGTAGGTATGCGCCCTCGTACACCTGATTCCTCTCCCATCCAATTGTCAAGGGGCCAATTTCCTATGGAGGAAAAAGAAAAAAACTTTCATCATTCTCCGCCTCTAGAGTTGGTATCTGGCTCTACTCGGGCCCTCTAGGATGGTTTCCAGTTCAGAAGTTCTCCTCATTGCAGAGGTTTGGGGTTCTTTGATATATATTTTGTGTTCTTTCCTTCTATGAACCTGTCTATCTTCTTCAGCCCCAAAGAATCAGAAAGTTTTTCAGAGCCTGGCTCCGCTGCCTGTAATTCCAGTAGCTTGGGAGGCTAAGGCAGGAGGACCACAAGTTAGAGGCCCACCTCAGCAGTTTAGCGAGGCCCCAAGTAACTCAGCGAGACCCTGTCTCTAAATAAAACACAAAAAAGGCCGGGGATGGGACTCGGAAGTTGAGTGGCCCTGAGTTCAATCCCTGGAACCAAAAACCAAAAGCAAGTCTTGGCTGAGGTCACTCATGGCCTCCACTGATTCAGGATCTCCTCTTTGGAGGTTTTCTTTCCCCTGACCGCATCCGAATGCCCCCGGGGTTCTTTTACCCAGGCAATAGCATGCGCCCTTGGTGTGGCTGACCACCCACCCCAGCTTGCAGGAAAGTGGCACCAGGGCGTGAGCTGCGCATTCCGCGGGGACCACTGCTACCACCCGGTGAACCATGGTTTCCACTACTTCTACGAGCTTCCCTTCACCCTGATCAATGACTGCGACCCTGACAGACCCCCAGAGCTAGGGGTCATCATGGCTGCCCCTTTCAGCCACTACACCCGCATCCTGGCTCTAGGCGTCCTGATGCTCACAGCCACCAAGCTCAGAAGCCTCCTCTCGGATCCCTGGACCGCAGTCAGGGGCACGGCCAGCCTCATCTTTACCACATGGTTCTCCAGCTGTGGGTTCCTGCGACGCTGGAAAACTGTGTGCTCATTGCGGAACCACCAGGTCACCAGCAGCCCATGGATGTGGGGAGCACCACCAGATAGATGCTGCAGGAAGACACGGCTTACATCCAAAGGTGGGGACCCTCACTATCGCGGGGGGGGCAGGTTCTGAGCCGTGGGACAACCTGGGGTCCCATAGCAGCAGGTGCATTGAAAAGGTCCAAACTCACACTTCATTCACAAAGGAAAGGAAGCTATCCTTCTTCATGGCTACACAGTATTCCACAGTGTATATGTTGAAGGATTTCTTTATGGAGTCACTTTGCCCATGTCTGTCATCCTAGCAGCTGGGGAGGCTGAGGCAGGAGGATGGGCAAGTTGGAGGCTAGCCTTATCAACTTAGAGAGGCCGTAAGAGACACAGTGACACTCTGTAAATAACATATCAAAAGGACTGGGGAAGGGACTCACTGGTGAAACACCCCTGGGTTACATCTCTGGTGCTAAAAAAAAAAAAAAAAGAAAAAGAAAAAGTAAAGGTCCAACCTCTTCCTATGAATTGGTTTCCACACTCAGATCTCTGCGTTAAGTTACCCAGGTTACACTGGGAAGTATCCAAGTAGTGGTCGTGCATCAGGGACTCCTTCCAAGGCCCAGGGAATGCCTGAAAACCCAGAGAGTACCCAACCATTCATATATAAGTAATAAATAAATATTCATCCATATACTACAATATATAGCTATTTCCCTATGTGTACATACCTATGAAGATATTTATAAATTAAAGAAAGTCAGAAATTAGCAGCACCTAATAATAAAATAATAATGATGGCAATGTTCTGTAACACAGGGTGGGTCGATGGGGTGTCCCGTCCCTCCCTCTCAAAATATCTTCCTGTACTATTCTGACCGTGGATGTTGTTTTACTCAGACAAAATTGCCACTGTGATCAAAAGTCCCAAAAAGAACATTTGGAGGAAGAAGAGTTTATTTGAGGCTCATGGTTATCAAGGTTCAGTCCATGGTTGGCCGACTTAATGGCTCTGGCCCAAGGGGAGCAGAACAAAATGGCGGAAGGGACTGGAGGAGGAGAACAGCTCAGGACAGGGCACCAGGAAGCAGAGAGAGCTCTGCTCATGAGGGACAGGATAGAGACCCCAAAGGCACAGCCCAGAGATCCCCTCCTCCAGCCACACCCCACCTGCTACAGTCACCACCCAGTGAGTTCATCCAAGTGGATTAAACCACTTCTAGGTCACACCTCTAGTAATCTAATCATTTTACCTGTGAACTTTCTTGCATGGTCTCACCCATGCGTTTTTGGGGGACCCCTCATAGTAAAATCCCAGTAGGTGAACCCAGGTCATGGACGTAGCACATTGAAGGTCCACTGTGGACGCCATCATCTCCCGTCCATAATTCAAGTGGTTTTCTTCTTTCACAAACAAAGACAGGCACTTTATCCTCTTTGTGTCCCTGCTGCACGTCCACACTCCTTTGTGACCTCGAAAGCCTTCCTCAGGAGAAGCTGCCACAGTTTATACAGAGACAACGTGGAGGAGATGGAGTAGTTTGTAGGTAAGTCAAGATCAAGAACAGGGGAGAGTACACCCAACTCGTGTTCCTTGTTTGTTCATTTCTTCCCAGTGATCGTCTAATTTGCACAAAACCAATCATTTTGTTAGCAATCAGTTTTGTGAGGAGCTGTCATTCATCATCACCCTTAGTGGTTACAGGAAGCAGAGAGAAAATGTTAGCTTTCAGCATCGTGGAGGAAAAGGGCTCTGCTTTCGGGGCTTGGGGACACGCTAGAGAGAAGCAAGAACTTGCAGACTCTGCCATCTGCGAGGGTTTCCTGGAGACATGGAAGCCCTCGCAGGTCAGGTGACACGTCCTTGCACGAATATCCTGACATCTGAGCTAGGTGAGAGGCAGATGTCCCCAAGGAGAACAGCAGCTCACATCCCTCGTGAATTGGCCTCTGTGCCTTCAGGGGTAGGAAGGACCACTGGTCTCCGCGGTGCAGGGAGCTTGGTTTGTAGATGTCACCTGCTCTGTGGATAATGAACATTGTATATATTACTGCTATTGGTTGTGGTTCCTTCCACGTGGGCTGGAATCTGTCATTGATTTTCCCTGCCCCAGGCCATTCTCTCACACTTTTTTTAGGGCACTTGACCCAACGGGCACCGCACATCGAAACCACGCCTGCTGGCAACGTCCTGGATATTTTTTGCAAGTCTTTCCTGGTTTTCGAGGTGACACGGTGCTAAGCAGACCTGGGCATAACAGTCTCAGCACCATGATCACACGTGTCCCTGTGGGCTCTGGGCAGGGGGCTCTTTCTGTTATGGTCCAGTACAAGGTGTCTTGCGCATAGAATTGAAAGCGCGTGTCCCCAGCTGAGAACCATGTGGGTGCTCTCTCTGACACCTTCCACCTTCTTCACAGGTAAAGCCTCCATGCCCTTGACTAGAACGGTCTGAAGAACTCCACGCTCACCTACTACGCCTCCGATCATGGAGGGTCACTGGAGGCCAAAGATGAATACCAGCAGCTGAGGAGGTGCAACAGGATCTACAGAGGTGAGGGGCTAGCCACAGGGAGAGACGGAGACAGGGAGCCAGAGGAGTCCACATCGGAGGTCTCAGAGCAAGGAGACTACAGAGGAGGAGTAGGGGGGGTAATGATAAAGAAGAGGAGGAGGAAGAGACAGAGGTGGAGGAGAAGACAGAGGAGGAGGAGGAGACAGAGGAGGAGGAGGAGACTGAAGAAGAGGAAAGGGGATGAAAAACGAAGACAAGGAGGAGAGGAGGAGGAGAGAGGAAAAAGAGGAGAGATGATGATGTTGATGAGGAGGAGGAAGAGGAGA